>NC_069501.1:990419252-990691752 GCF_027579735.1 Bombina bombina
GAATCGATTACAGTTCCCAAGAAAGTTACCCTTGTCTTCGGAATTAAGGAACCCTTTTCCAAATTTACCTTCCACCCGTGAGTTCTCAGGAAGGATAGCACAACGTCGGTATGAGATCTTGCTTGTTGACAAGATGGCACCTGAATTAGAATATCGTCTAGATAAGGCGCTACCGCAATGCCCTGCAGTCTTAGAACCGCCAGCACAGACCCCAGAACCTTTGTGAAAAAAAAAAACGGAAGAGCCACGAACTGGAATTGTTTGTTTGTCTAGAAAGGCAAACATCAGGAACATGTGATGATCTCTGTGGATAGGAACATGTAGATATGCATCCTTTAAATACACTGTCATCGTAAATTGATCCTCCTGGATCAATGGAAGAATGGTACGAATAGTTTCCATCTTGAATGACGGAACTCTGAGAAACTTGTTTAGACTGTTGAGGTCTAAGATAGGTCTGAAGGTTCCCTCCTTTTTGGGAACTACAGATTTGAATAAAAACCCTGCCCCTGTTCCTGTACTGAAACGGGAACAATCACTCCCAGGGAGGAGAGGTCTCTTACACAATGTAAGAACGCCTCTTTCTTTATCTGGTTTGCATATAATCTTGAAAGAAGAAACCTTCCTCTGGGAGGAAAATTTTTGAACTCCAGTTTGTATCCCTGAGACACTATTTCTATTGCCCAGGGATCCTGAATGTACCGAACCCAAGCCTGAACGAAGAAGGAAAGTCTGCCCCCTACCAGATCCAGTCCCGGATCGGGGGCATGCCCTTCATGCTGTTTTGGATTCAGCAACAGGCTTCTTGGATTGTTTACCCTTGTTCCAAGACTGGTTGGGTCTCCAAGTAGGTTTAGATTGCGAATAGTTCCCTTCCTGTTTAGAGGAGGAAGAGAAAGAATTTCCCTTCAAATTTCGAAAGGAACAAAAATTACTTTGTCGTCGTCTTTTGTTTACTTCTCTTATCCTGAGGAAGGAGATGACCCTTACCTCCCTTGATATCAGAGATAATTTCCTTCAGGCCAGGTCCAAACAAGGTCTTCCCCTTGTAAGGAATTGCTAGAAGCTTAGACTTGGATGACACGTCCGCAGACAAAGGTTTCAACCATAAGGCTTTGCGGGCTTGTATAGAGAACCCTGAACTCTTAGCTGCCAATTTAGTAATTTGCAGAGAAGCATCCGTAATAAAAGCATTGGCTAACTTCAGAGCTTTAATCCTATCTTGGATCTCCTCTAAGGAAGTCTCAGTCTTTAGAGACTCGAACAGAGCATCAAACCAATAAGCTGCTGCACTAGTGACAGTAGCAATGCACACAACCGGCTGCAATAGCAGACCCTGGTGAACATAAATCTTTTTAAGTAGACCCCTCCAACTTCCTTGTCCATGGGATCTTTAAAAGCACAACTATCCTCAATGGGAATAGTAGTTCGTTTGGCTAAGGTCGAAATAGCCCCTTCCACCTTAGGGACCGTCTGCCAAGCTTCCCTGACAGCGTCAGATATAGGAAACATCTTTTTGAAAATAGGTGACGGAGAGAAGGGAATACTTGGTCTCTCCCATTCCTTGGAAACAATCTCTGAATCTCGCTTTGGCACTGGAAAAATATGAGTAAGAGGGAACTTCAAAATATCCATCCAATTTACTCTACTTCGCAGGAGCAACCACTACTGTAGAATCAGTTGTCTAAAGTAACCAAAACCTCCCTGAGTAACAGGCGGAGGTGTTCTAGTTTAAACCTGAAAGATACAACCTCTGAATCAGTCAAAGGTAATGAACTTTCAGAGTCTGAAATTGCACCGTCGGATAGAACTTAAATACCCTCCATCTCAGTTCCCTGGGAGGGTACATCCGAGATTGCCACCATGGCATCAGAAACCTTACTGACCGCATGGTTGTCTTTCCTCTTACGTTTGCCTTGTAGCATAGGAAAAGCAGACAGCGCATCAGAAATTGTGGAAGACATAAGAGTAGCTATGTCCTTTAAAGTAACTCCAGCAGGCGCTAGAGAAAAAGTACAGGGCACTGCTTGTGCGGGCGTAAAAGTTTGGGACGCTTGGGGAGAAAGCTGCGGCATACTCTGAATCTCGTCATTAGATACCTGAGAAGCATCCGCTTTTGAAAAATTTTGTGCATGAAAAATCTCTCTATAACTTAAAGCCCTCTCAATACATGAGGGACAAAAAGGAATTGGTGGATCCACATTGGCATCCAAACACATAAGAGCTGTACAAAATGTTACTTGCTCTATGTCCATGATGAAGAACAGTAGAATAGTGCAATAAAAAAAAAAAAACTGCCTTTATACAAAAAAAAATTACAAAAAAAAATTACTTACTGGCCCTTTAAATTTTAAAAATAAGACTTTTTTCTGCAGGTAGAAAAATATGAGGCCCAAACAAACAGATGTTAAACAGATTAATATAGCTCAAGTAATATTAAATGTCTGAAAAACGATACTGTGGCTTTAAAATTTAAATGGCAACTATTTTCCTTGTTAAATAAAATAAGCCTCGGACACCCCTACGCCTCAGCAGCTCTGCTGAGGCGCCTACCTGCCGCCCGGATATTCACTGCTATAGTCCGGTGATCTCCAAACAAGCTGCTGATGACAAAGGCTCAAAAGTACAACGCAACCGCTTGCTCCGATTAAAAGACCATGCAGTTATAGTGCGATGCTTCCACTATACCGGAACAGTTCCGTACACCAGAGAAGGGCTAACAACTGCGCAGTGACTCAGAAAATGCGCAAAAACAGTAGCCCTGCCCATCGTGGGCGTCCATAACTGCACACAACCAGACCGTTTTAAAATAATAATTAAAAACGATACGCACAACCCAAAAAAAAAAAAAAAAAAGTAGCTTTTTAACTCCCAGTTACTGTATTTAAGCTACCAACATAATCCTCCATACGTAGAGAACACAACGTCCCAACACAAAGAGCCCCATATATCAAAGCTTTAAGTGTTATACCAATTGAAGTGCCCACTTTCCTCTGAGTGATTTTTGTCCCAGAATAAAGTCAGCACTTGCCTATAACACTGTCCGACAGCAGGACAGTCCATCAGGTTTAAGAGGTCCTCTCCCTCCTATAGCCCTGTGGGAAATGATAGAGCCTGAGTTAAGATTGCTTAGGCCATCAGGATAAGGGCAGCATAAATGTATGGGAGGCGCAGTGAGAATTATGTCCCACAAGTTTGCATTGCTCTAAAGCCACCAATAGCTCTACTCTAGAGACTGATATGGACTACGACTACGCCCTAGAACAAAGCAGCACAATATTGCACTACTTTAAAAATAATAAACTCTTGATTGCAGAATCTTTTCTAACACCTCACTTTACCTCTTCCTATCACTAACGTAGGCAAAGAGAATGACTGGAGTGGGAGGGAAGGGAGGAGCTATTTAACAGCTCTGCTGTGGTGCTCTTTGCCTCCTCCTGCTGACCAGGAGGTGAATATCCCACAAGTAAGGATGATGATCCGTGGACTCATCGTGTCTTTAAAAAGAAAAGGGCTTTTGGAAGTTTCCAACCAACATTGCTCCTGAAAGTTACTGAGTGTTTAGTGGGTTTAAAACTGGCTAAAAGCGGTCGTCTAAATACACATAGCAGAAATATTTTACACCTGAACTGTAGCAAGAAAAGCAGTTAGAATTTTGGTGAATAAACGCGATAGGTTTGTCATTGACAACCTATATTTGCAGTTTGTGTTTTCAAAAGTATGTGTAATGACCAGTAGCAAAAAAAGAACATGAAGTATCTATAGAGTATGAACTAATTGAATAAAGCAGGAATCCCATTTTGAAACTTCTTGACAGAGGGTTAGTGTAAACTGACCTTCCATTGTTTTTTTTTTTTTTTAGACAAATTAAAATAGCACCCGAGGTTGTGCACCCTGTTGATGATCCTAGACTTTCTAGAGCAAGGCTATCCTAAGGACAAGAAATAAGAATGTGTTGGCAGTGGAAGATGTAGGAAAAATAAACTCTTTCTGAACAAAAGAGCATTGAGGACCAAAGGACTTGACTCCGTCTTCAACAAAATCCTTTTCCCAATCCCAAGCTTGACTTTTATACCTCTAGAAATCAAGATCAGCAGTTGAACTTCTGCAGCAGGGATTGGGTATAGATCTAAAGGATGAAGAGCTAGAATAGATTTGCCTATTGTGGGAGATATAAATGGACCACTTATCACTTGCTGTTATTTGTATTATTGTATGTCTGAGCAGTGCTCCAAAAGCTGCTACTATACAGCTGGAAGCCTACCTGGGAGAGATCACTGTACCTCATACAGACAAACCCCTGAAGTACTGGGTAGTTAATAAACAGATTTATTGGCCCAAAAACATCTTTCTGCCCCATGCAGTAGTGTGGAAAGTGAAAGACTGTTCAGCTTAGCATCAAACGTCCTTACTGATAAAAGAAACAGACTTCTATCTGAACATGCAGAGATGCTTCTGTTCCTTAAAAAGAACTTGCCACTAACTTTTGAAAAATGTTTTCTTTTTTTTTTTTTAAATATTTATTTTGAAACCCATACAGTGTACAATCAATAACATCAAACCTTTTCTGCCTCACAGGGCAAGGTCAAACATAATGCAATATAGAAACATAATAAAATACAAAACATATATACTTTGCCACTATTGATACATTATCTCAAAAAGAGCAAAACTTGTACACCGAACTGGGAATTTTCCTATTTTCCATATTTCGGAGGAAAAGAAAATAGAAGAGAAAGAACAGAAAGGTAAAGAGAAAAAGAAAAAAAAAGAAAAAAAATAATAAAATAAGGAAGAGAAAATTAATTGAAAAATTAATCTTCTCGCTTCACCCCCTATCTCCTGACCAGGACTAAAATTTAGATTTCTGTACTATTGGAGATCCATGTATGTGGAAAGAGATTTAGTATTACCATTTCAGCGAAACTTACTGAAGATGTAAAGGGCATTAAAATCTGTTTTTGTATAGGCCTGGGGAAAGAATTAATAATGGGGTACCACCTTAGGAGGAACTTTTTAATTCTAATTTCAGAGGCCTCTTGTAAATGATATGATTCGAAAATAATTTGATCTTGAATGGCATGTATTATCTCAGAACCGGCCCTTTTTTTTCCTTCCATTTTTTAAAAATACTTTGTCTAATAGCTAATATGGAGGTATTTAGGGAGCAGGTCCAGTGCCGGTCCACATTAATCGCTGGAACAATCAGCAAAATAATGTCCCGGAACGTGAGAGAGACTGTAACACCATGTAAATTATTAAACCAATACATAAATTTCAGCCAGAGCTGATTTATTTTAGGACAAGACCATAGCATATGTAATAAGTCCGCTTCCCTATACCCACACCTAGGGCAAGAAGCTGATCTAGATGGATAGAAACGTGCTAATTTAGCTGGATAAAGATAAAAATTGTTTATTAATTTCATATGTGATTCATACCAAGTTGAGGGGACTTTACAATTTTCCAGGGATTTAAAGCTTTGTGTAATTCTCTCAGGCTCTGTATCTCCAATTAATCCACTCCAAAAATCGCTGATTCTGCTACAGAAACCCTGCGTTTGTTTAGAGAGCATTATGTCATACATTAGTGAAATCGAGGTGACTCCTGCCATAATTTTCTGTATTAAATCTCTGATAACGGACCATGCAACCGATAAGGGGAACCTCCAACTTTGTGACACTATAAAATGGCGTACCTGAAAGAACGCAAATAGATCCGATCTTGGTAGCTGAAAAAGGGAGAACAAAGTTTCACCTTCTAATACTTTCTCATCTACGCCAATTAATTGCAAGATTTTATTTAACCCTTTTTCACCCCAGTTTTTGAAAGTTTTCTGGCGTAGACCGGGAGGAAAAAGCGGATTGCCCCTGATTGGGAGAAACTCCGAAATTGAGAAGTCAATTTCCAAAAATCTACAAAAATTATGCCATGCCAACACTATATTTTTGATTGTAATTAGTGAAGAAACATTGGATGGCAGTTGACCTAGTTTACAATGCAAAATCGCCGGTAATGCGAAAGGGTAAATCAGGAAGGACTCCTGTGTTAGAGAAACAAATGTATTTGTATTGGCCAGCCAATCAATGGCAATTTTTACCATCGCTGCAATATTATAAAGATTGATATTAGGCAATGATAAGCCCGCGGCCCGTGATTTCTGCATTAATCTAGCCGATTAAATACGAGGTTTTTTATTTTGCCAAATAAATTTGGAGATAGAGGAATATAAACTTCTACAATCCCTATTTGTTATAAACAGGGGCAAATTTTGTATAGGGTAGAGAAGACGAGGAAATATGATAGTTTTGATTAAATTTACTCTAGCCGTAAGAGAGATCGGGAAAGAGGTCCAAAGTTTCAGATCTAATTTGATTTTTTTAAATAATGAGAAATAATTATCTGTATACCAAAATTTAGGGTTTTTATGAAGCATTAGACCCAGATATTTAATAGAATCTACCACTTTAAACGGGTTACCCAATTAGTTTGTAGCTATATTCCCAATATACATTAATTCACTTTTTTCTGTATTTACTTTATAACCTGAAAAAGAGCTGAATTCCTCCAATATCTGTCTCAGTATTGGAATTACTTGTTGTGTATTTTCTAGAAAAATTAAGATATCATCGGCGTATAGTAATGTAGTTAGACATAGCGAACCCAATGTGATCCCTGCTAGACTATTTCTTAGTCTTATCGCTAATGGTTCCAATGCTACGTTGAAAAGCAGGGGAGACAACGGACATCCTTGCCTAGTGCCACGCTGTAGTATTATTTTAGGCGAGATCATTCCGTTTACCAATATATATGAAATTGGCTTCGCATAGATTCTATATATAAATTGCAAAAAGTTTCCCTGTATCCCGAAATTTCGAAGTGAGGTAAAAAGGTGTTCCCATACAATAGAATTAAATGCTTTAACAGCATCTAGGGTGAGGACTGCCCTGTCTTTATACATATCTATACTGGGTTTCTGCACCATATTCCATGCATAATCAATCAACGTGGTTAATTTACGAATGTTTTTAGAGGAATTCCTTTTGAGCATGAAGCCTGTCTGATCTTCATGTATAAGTTTCTGTAAAGCGAGAGAGAAACGATTAGCTATGATTGAGGTTAGGATCTTATAATCACAATTTAAAACGGATATCGGCCTGTAATATCAGCGTAACGTTGGCCATAGAGAAATAGGATGATATGGGGATATCTGAGCTATAATAATTATTAAAAAGTTTTTCTAGTACTGGTATTAGATCCTCCATCTGGACCTGGCGCTTTATTAGATTTCAGTTTGTCAATGGCCTTACTGATTTCTGATCTCGTTATTTGTTCATTTAGCAATATTAATTCATCCGACTGGATCCTAGGTACTACAATCTTAGACCAGAATTTCTCTTGTGCTTCAAAATTAACTTTAACTGAAGAATATAAATCTTGATAATATGAAGCAAAAACCCCACATATTTCTGCTGTCTCAAAATATCTAGACTTATTCTCTTTGATAGCTGGTATTATGTTCTTTTTTTTCTGATTTTAGTAAGTTTAGCCAGATATTTGGCAGAGGAACCGTGAAAGCCCTTATAATGTCTATTTATTCTTATCTCATCAACTTGGGCTTGTTCTTTAAGGAAAAGATCTCTTTCTTTTCTGATAAGAAAATAATTATCCCAGTTCTCTTGTGATGGGGTATTCTGTACTAAAATAAAAGCCTGCTTCACTCTCTCAGCCAAGGTGACCTCGCGTAATTTAATCTTTCTACGACGTATATTAAGGTAGTTGAAAAATGTTTTCTAATTGTAGATTGTCTGTTATACTGCTAGTTCTCATCTTGCACAATCATGCTCAAAACATACTGTACTCTAAGTAACATCCTTAGCTTATATAATTGCAGAAAGAGTGTTCATAGGACATATTAATTTAATTCCTATGAATCCTACAATTATAAGCCTATACTTTAATGGAGTTGGACATGTAATGAGAGCATTGGTAAAGCTTACCAGTCAATTTAATCTATCCCATAGTGTTGCTCCCCATGATTAAACAGTGCATGGTTATATTTTTTAAACTGTAATGCACTTCTGGTTGGTTGTGATTTTACATTTGTTATGTATTGTTGTTAATATATTTTATTGTAATATTTTTATTAATAAACATGTTCTGTGAAATTTCTTTGTCACAACGAGCAAATAAAACGGTTTATTTTGTAATATCTTTTGAGTTACAGTTCTTCATAATTATAAATAAGCTATCTTAAATCATTTGTCTGTATCGTGCTTGAGAAGCTGTCACATGACAAAAACAAAAAATAAGTATCGATAATTGCTATCGGCGAGTATTTGAAAAAAAAAAAAAGCATCGGTACTTGTACTCTGTCTTTAAAAAAATGGTATTGGTGCAACCCTACTTATGAAAAATAGAAAATGTATCAGGTAAGCATAAATTATATATTCGACAGCTAGAGTCCATAAAATCCATTCATAACCTATGGTAAAATACTTCACCTGGCCACCAGGAGGCAAAGACACCACAAAGCAAGCATTAAATATCCCTCCCCTTCCCCTACCATCTCAATAGTTCAAGCCAAGGATTAGGAAAAGTAGAGAGATAAATGGGCTAGAGAGGTGCCATAAGACTGCCGCCACTAAACTATTTCAGGGCAGGTTCATAGAATCTCACTGGCCAGAAAGAGAATAATTATCAGATAAGCATAAATCATCATTTTCTTTCTAATGGCAGTGATAGTCCACGAAATTGATTCATAATCTATGGGAAACCAATACCCAAGCTGTGGAGTCCACAAAATCTTGAGGGAAAAGTAGGGAAGAACCTTTCTCCCAAAAGTTGCCTCAGCTGTGGCAAAAATATCAAAAATCTGTAACATTTCATGAAAGTATGTAATGCAGACCAATAGCAGCCTTACATATCTGTTCAACTGAATTCCCATTGTTGAAGGCCCAGGAAGTAGACATCGCACAAGTAGAATGTGCCGTAATCCATGATGGAGTTTGCAAATCAAACTTCTGAGCCAGAAGGATATGGTAACAGCTGTGGCTTTCTGACCCTTGCCCTTACCAGAATACAGGTTAAACAAGGAAGAGGACTGAAAAAATTCCTTGGTAGCATGAAGATAAAACTTTAAAGCTCTAACAACATCTAGATTATGCAGTAACCTCTCTCCTTGGAGTAAGGAGGATTTGGACAACGACAGAACAATTTCCTGATTGATATTGTGAGTGGAGACAACCTTAGATAAAAACCCCGTCTTTGCCCTAAGTACAGCCTTATCCAAATGGAACACTAGATAAGACGGGTCCCACTGGAGGGCAGACAATTCAAACAGCAGAGGAAATAGCTAACAGAAACACTTTCCAAGTTAGTAACTTAATATCAATAGAAGCATAGGTTCAAACAGAACCTGTTGAACTCAAAGAACAAGATTAAGGCTCCATGGCGGAGCAATAGGTTTGAAAATAGGTTTGAAAAATAGGTCTAATTCTACAATAGGTTGACAACTGGCAAACAAGCCAACCTCTCATGCAACAATACAGAAATAGCAGAAACCTGAACTTTAAGAGAACTAGTAGACATGCCCTTCTCCAAACCATCCTGCAGAAACAGAAGGATACGCAGAGTCTTCACCTTGTGCCAAGGAAATACACACTCCACGCACCAAGACAAATAAGCTCTCCACATCTTATGATAAATACATCTGGTGGCTTACTTGAACCAGAGTAATAATCACAGCCTCAGAAAATCCTCTCTGAAACAAAATTATGTGTTGAATCTCCATGCAGTTGGCCTCAGAGAATCTAAATTTTGATAGAATGACAGACCATGCACTAGAAGGTCCAGCCTCTGAGGCAGCTGCAATGAATGAGCAGACAACATTCTCACAAGGTCTGCATACCAAGACCTGCGTGGCAACGCAGGAGCTAACAGCGTTGCTGAAATTCCCTCCTGTTTGATTCAAGCCATTACTCGAGGGAGCAGGATATATACTAGATTGAAGTGCCAAGGAACTGCTAAAGCATCCAACTCCACTTGAGGATCTCTCGATCTGTATCCAAGTAGCTTGGCATTGAGGCGGGAAGCCATCAGATTTATCTCCGGGCACCCCCAACCAACACAGAGTGATCTCGCAAAAAACCTCCTGGTTTAGAGACCATCCCCTAGAGTGAAGAGTCTGCCTACTCAGAAAATCAGCTTCCCAGTTCTCCACACCTGGAATGCGGATGGCTGACATCCTGAGACAAGTCCAAATAATTTCCATTCCATTGCCTTAGGATACATAAAACTGTAGCAGTCTCAGATGAAAGCGAGCAGAAGGAATAGCGTCCAAAGCCGCAACCATAAGACCTACTACTTCCATGCATTGAGCCACCGAAGAGTGGAGTGAAGTAGACGGAAGGTAGCTTGAAGCTTCTCTAAGCGTTCACCTATGAGATAAAAACGCATGCCTCCTTACAGCCATGCCTCCAAAGCTATCAGAGTAACTTCTGTGTGAGATGTCGCCAAGTATGGCACCACAGCCCGACTATAACAAGGAGAGCCCCTGGAACCTTTATAAAGATCTTGTAAGCCTTAGCTAAACTAAATGGGAGAGCTATAAATTGGTAATGCTTGTCCAGAAAATAAAAAAACAGATACTGGTGATGATCTCTGAGAATCGGAATGTGAAGGTATGCATATGTCAGATCTAAAAGGTGGTCATGAACTAACCCTGGAGTCACAAATGAAGGAATTGGCAGTTTTTAGGGCCAGAATGCAGTCTTGAATATTCTCCAAAGGAGATGCTACCGAAATCAGCTCGGATAAAGAAAAAAAAAAAAGTTAAATAAGTAACCAACACTGTTTACCCAAAGGGAGGATAGCAACAAACACTGGGAGAGGCATAGGAACTTCCCTGCAACTACTAGAAGCTAACTGTCACATATTGTATGTTCTCATTCCCCTCTTTCAGCTATGTCCTTTGTTAGGTACTGTACCTTTAAGATCCATTATGAATTCCCTATAAAGGTTCACCTAGCCCAACACTCTTTGCTTAGTATTTTGTCTCTGCTGAGCCTGTTTAGCATCTGACGTCTTTGCTGCTGACGCTGCGTCTGTTTCCTACCCTAAGAACCAGCTTGATCTACGGAACACATCCAGGACCTGCGGTGACGTCACACGCCATCCGATCTGCACACAGAACGGCCGCCGCTACAAGCTCTGATCTGAAACCTTGTGAGCTGCCGTCTCAGGTTAGCAAAGCGCAACTTAATCTTGCCATTATCACCTACCTTAAGCTTGAATGTGATATCTATGTTTTCAGGTTAACCCTGCAACCGCTATATTAACTTTAAATGTTTATATCAACTTGTAATCATTTAAACCATCCTAAGATCCTTATGTTAGCCATTATAGCTAGCCTTTTCCACCTGTGATGCATGTATCCTTTGTTCACGTTTCTCATGAGATTCAACAGGCCAGGTGAATGCAAGTCTATTATAGACACTATATGCTTGCAACACCCTTGCCTGATATTAACTGTTTGGCTCCCTGCACTATTTCAGTAATAGTTCCACTTACCGTTTGCTACATTCAGATTGTTGCAGGGATACTCTCAGAAATACCAAACATTAGAGATTACCAAAAACTAGTTCTTAAAAACTAGTTCTTGCAGTTGCGATCCTACCACTAATTTATGGAAACTCCTTTCCTCAGGTTCTAACTTGAAAAGGATACCTTTGACTCCTGATACTAACATACACCACAACTCTACTAAGAGAATTACATAGTTTTTAACAACTCCCCTGTCCTCTCTTGCAGGAAACAATCTATTGAGGACAAAATCAGAATCTTCACCAAAGCACCTGTCTCTGCCTACCTCCATGAAACGAGGCAAAAGGCAAAGAACTACTGGGAGGGTAGGGGAAGTGGGAGGGATATTTAATGCTTTGTTTGGGGTGTCTTTGCCTCCTCCTGGTGGCCAGGTGAAGTATTTTCCCATAGGTTATGAATGGATTTCGTGGACACTTACTGCATTAGAAATAAATTAATCTAATGCCACGTTTCCTAAAACTAGGCTCACCTACAAATGTTTTGGATTATTCTACAAATATAAACAGATAATAATCATAAATTAAGTGTTTTGTTATTCGAATCTATCAAAACTGGTCATTTGCAATTCATTTTATAGATGTACTTTAACTCATAATGTGATCAACTTCGGAAAAAGAACCAAGTGTGACTTACCTCATGGGTGTATGTTCTTACAGGCACCCCAAACGCTCGTGCAAGTCCAAAGTCAGCAAGTTTAATAGCACCATCTGAGTTAATGAGCAAGTTTTGGGGTTTAAGATCACGGTGCAATACCCGGTGAGAGTGGCAGAACGCTAAGCCTTGCAATAGCTGAAACAAGTAACTCTGCAAAGATGACACAGACAACATTCTGTTTATGATTTGTCAATCAGAAGAGAAATATGGTTTTATTAAAGTAATTGATAATTCTTAAATAAAGGTAACTCCTTCACTACTAATGCATCACAATCATAAAATTATAAGTTGAACTTGTATAATAAAATTCATATTTTTACAGGTTGAAATGGTCTTGTGCACATTTAAAATTAATTCAGCGTGCACTAGATAATATTGTTCGAGGGTTAAAGGGACATTGTACTGTAAAAATGTATATCTAACAACGTAAAAAGGAGAGTAGAAACCTAAAATACAGGTAACTAAAAGTCTAGGCAAAAGAAAGCACAACTGTATGAAATAAGAGACTAGGGCGAATTCTTGAAATACAAATAGATTTAATAAAGTTACACTAAATAAGTGCATACATCCAAACATACAATCACATACATACAGGGATATAGAAGATGCATAAAAATGTCGAATTGGCCGTGCAGGGGACTGGTGCACCAGTATACAAAAATAGGCAAATGTTCATCACTTTGCATGTATAGGTAATATATAATTGTAATCCAAAGTATAGTGCGTGTCCTTAAAGATGCACGGACCAAGTGGATACAGTCTTACCCCTTCGTGTCTAAATGTACATAGTAGCGTGAGGACATCAGGAGTCAAGGGAGCTTACCCTCGCCGCGTCTTTTTCACAGGCATGTGTAAAGTGCAAATAGATAACAGTTCATGAGAATACCTGTCTTTTTCACGCGGTTGCTCTACCCTGAATTGTAGCTCCTGAGCCACTGAGTATTTCCAGATGAGACAAGGGGTAGACCACAGTCAGGCAAAGGGTCCTCTGACGAAGTGTTGCAAACCGACGAGTCTTAAAGCTCGTTTCACTCCTTTCAATACAGCAGCATGGAGCTTCTTCCGGAAGAACCCGGAAGAAGCTCCATGCTGCTGTATTGAAAGGAGTGAAACGAGCTTTAAGACTCGTCTGTTTGCAGCACTTCGTCAGAGGACCCTTTGCCTGACTGTGGTCTACCCCTTGTCTCATCTGGAAATACTCAGTGGCTCAGGAGCTACAATTCAGGGTAGAGCAACCGCGTGAAAAAGACAGGTATTCTCATGAACTGTTTATCTATTTGCACTTTACACATGCCTGTGAAAAAAGACGCGGCGAGGGTAAGCTCCCCTTGACTCCTGATGTCCTCACGCTACTATGTACATTTAGACACGAAGGGGTAAGACTGTATCCACTTGGTCCGTGCATCTTTAAGGACACGCACTATACTTTGGATTACAATTATATATTACCTATACATGCAAAGTGATGAACATTTGCCTATTTTTGTATACTGGTGCACCAGTCCCCTGCACGGCCAATTCGACATTTTTATGCATCTTCTATATCCCTGTATGTATGTGATTGTATGTTTGGATGTATGCACTTATTTAGTGTAACTTTATTAAATCTATTTGTATTTCAAGAATTCGCCCTAGTCTCTTATTTATTTCATACAGTTGTGCTATCTTTTGCCTAGACTTTTAGTTACCTGTATTTTAGGTTTCTACTCTCCTTTTTACGTTGTTAGATATTCACTTTTCTAGGATGCACCTGTATTTTTTATTGACTAATTAAGAGTGCTACTCACCCTGTTTTTCTTGTGTCTTACTGTAAAAATGTCTCCCCCTTTAAAGTCTTTCCAATGATCCATTTTACCTGCTTGAGTGTATTAAATTGTTTACAAATAGCGAATTTACCATTGCCATTTGAGACAACTGCTTTTGCTATTTAAAACCACCACCTATACTGAAAATATGAATACTTTTGTATTCTCTATGGAACAACTTTGTAAACAAGAGACAGCAACTGTAATCATCCTCTCAGTGTGAGTCAGACAGCTACTACAATGTTCATTTACAATTGTTCTAAGTATTGGATTTTGTTCATACATGGAGCTATAAGATAATGAAGCAAAATGTGTATTGACAGATAAGGATTAATTTCCCATACATTTTATATGTTGGTGCTGAGCCACTGGAAACATAATGAGAAACCAATTTTGCAGTACATTGTCCAGTTAAACCACAAATTGGTGAGGATACATACAGATTATACAATGCATGTAATCCCTGAACTCAAATTATTGAAATTAATTTATACATAGGTTAAGAATAATTAGTACATAGTATATTTGTAATACTAAATAATTTAAAGTATTTAAAACTAATATCTTCATAGAAAACAAAAATAAAAAACCTGACTGAAATTTTTGGATTGCCTGTTTGAGCTTTTTCTTAAAATAAGTATTTTTATAGGTCAGATGACAGCTAATGCAACAAAAAAATAGACTAGATATGCATTGCAACAAATCAATGGTACAATAAATTAAAGGAATATTAAACTCAAATTGAAGTGACAAAACTAGTAAAACAAATCCTGAGGTTTTTGCGAGACATTCTATGTTACAGTTCCAAACATTAAGAGATTTTTAAACATTAAGAGATTTTTAAAAGTTATTTAAATCATATTCAATATTTATTAGAAGGTAGCTTATATTAAAATGTGGTTTAAGGAGGCGGAATGCACTGCTGAAACGGGTGGACGTGCACTGAGGGAGCTCCTGGTCTTAATATATTTTTTAGGGACATTTATCTATATTTATATAAAACCTTTTATCTATAACTTGTGTCCCTTTATGAAGAGCTCTTTATCAATGACTAAAGACCCTAGGAGTACCTATTCAGGACATTTTATACCACAAGTTCTTCAGCGAGTCCACGTGGCTGCAAGTGGAACGAACTTGCAAGACAATCGCTCTTGGTATCCAACTATTTAGAAGATAGGGCTGCCGCATGATACCTTTCTACTTCAGGAGGACAGGGAGAAACTAATAGACCGATTTTCTAAGGCATATATAAGTGCTTATTTGAGACAAATATGAAACTAGCTATGTCATTGGCAGCAAGACTCGGCGACCGATCATTTACAGATAAACCCTGCTCCCTACATCTGAAGGGGGACTATGGTCTGAGACCTCAACGACAGCTAGCTACCTCCCCATGCAGTATACCAGTTATGGAGACTGGCGACTTATCCTCTGCTGTATAGGACACTTACATACCGGAGTACCGCATGGATAACAGACAGTATGAGTGACAATAATGCAATAGAAATGGAGATCAAACACGCTTCCCTGGAAGACAGTAGACGATTTATGTTTGCAACGGGCCAGCACGGCAGCTGACCCGCACCTATGGATGCCACTGATATGCAACTCCAGCTGTGTGATCTTGTTTGTTAAGCACACCATTACTGTGATGGTCAGATCTTGATGTGTATTTGGAGATCCATGTCTTGAGGGGTGGTACATACAGCTGGCCGATATGGTCGGAGAGAAAGACAGAACATCTGGAATAATGGCATGGGGGTAAGAGACTACATCACTTCTCGAATCCGGTGACTTGTTTCGACGTTTATTAGCAACAGCCTGTTAACTACGGGAACTTTTTATGAATACAGATGTCAGAAAACATGGACCTGTAACTATATATGGGACAATCACTTGATTATAGTTAGCTGCCTATTTAGGCACTGAGTAATGACAAAGTATATAGCTCTATTGATACAACAGAATATGCTAGTTTGTGTTTTAGTTTATGGTCCTGAAATGGTTAAAATAAATACTGTATTTTAATCCTGCCATGCTCTCCTAGTCATAACTTTCTGTTTTTGTATATATGTTAATTACCCAACTTTGTCTGCTTGAGATGATCTCATCCGTTCACTAGATCTTACTTGTACCCCCAACCTTACAGCTTAATTTTATTAGACATATTTAGGTTTTTATTGGTAGTAAGAGATATGCTACTTAATATAATTTATCCTTCAGTCTATGAGTTTACCATGGAGGCTGTTAAAGTATGTGCTTTCCCCAGAGGCGATCTCTACTGCTAAAGCTCTGTAGCCCAGCACAATATATGTATGTATATATGCAGCCAATTGTCTATTATTTAAATGGGCAAAGGCAGATCACTACTGAGACATTTCAAAACAGAGCTTTGCATTCAATATTTTATGAAGCTTCTACCTTCAATGCATAACACTACCATACATACTGTTGGATCCTAGTTATAATATATAAAAGATATTTTCTCTCTCGGTACTAATATTTTCCATATGGACAGTGTGCCGTCTGCGGCCGAGACAGCACGACATGTCTGTATCACAAAACAAAAAGTATACACTATACCTAATGTGTATCTTGCCCCCAGCAAATAGTATCCAAAGGTCAAGCAGAGTTACTGTTAACTATCCAGTTAATCAACAACTCCTCAAGTATTAGATAGCCCATATGAAACTCATAGTGTGATGTAAGCAGATATTTTCATGATATAACAACCTTTGTTCTGTGGACACCCTACAGTTTTGATCACCTTAGCTTAGTTGTGTTAAACGTGTAGGTCTTTTCAGATATTGCCATCTTTATCTAGCTCAGCCTAATTCTTGCTAGAAATCATATTAGCCAACTAATGATTTGAAAGCTATTATAAACCTATACTAGATACCTGACACTATACGGGTTATAAGTTAAATTCTTACTGAAACTATTCTTTTGCATATACCCCTATATTTCCTCACAGGAATGTTTGATTTTAATGCAAGTTTATAAACAACTTGAAAATAAAATAGAGGTTGGCTTGTCTTATGGGCTTCACTCAGAGATGCAGATAGCCTAATGTGTTTATGTTTTGCATCCCTGCCACAACTGGATTATGTGCGATCTTACTGCTGATGACTTTGACCCATAAATGATATGTTAAATATATGTTGCTGTACTCCTGCCCTTAGCTGGATTTATAGTCTGTTTTTTTAATAGATATCTCTCTCTGCTTCTCATGTTAATAGTATTTCATTGATGCATAGGTAATTTTGTTCTCTAAATGTGTAAGGGGATAAATATATATCTCAATTGTAGAACCTTCTGGAATGTTGAACAACTTCTACATCTATACTTAATCAAATCTACCACCTGGAATACCTGAAAATTTTATATTTTACAAAGATCTTTTAAGTATCTAGGAAATCTCTTTTAGGGTTGCAATATTCCTCATAATATAAACCTTGACTATACTCATATGTGTCAATCACTAATATCATAGCATTTCCATAGAACAACAATAACTTTAACCCCAAATAGCTCCTTGCCCCATATTCACAATGCCTATTGTTGAACTATAGGTGGCAAAGAAATACCTCTCTAAGACATTTCAGAACTATATATAGCGAATAATTAATTTTTACAAGATTGCTGGCTCCGTTTACCCCCCCCATAGTTTACTGGTTAAACTTAAAGAAAATATATCCAAATTTTCATACCCCCACATTTTTCATATATGTTTCCCCATTGCGGCTACTGATAATCCCCCCCCCACCATCTCTAAATCGAACTGAGGTTTCAATACTACCAGGTCTTTCATATAAGTCTCTAACACACACTTGAATAGCATGTATAAACAAATTATATTTACCTATATAACATTCTTCTTGAACATTAATATCCCAATGTCAGCGTTTAAACTGTTTTAAGTATGATCTGGCAGTTATTCTCTATAGTATAACTAGAGCTTTTTGTTTTATTGTTACATGGATGTCAATATATTGTATTTATTTTATGTTTGTGAAATAACATGTTCCTCATATTGTATGCCTTTAAATACCTCAATTAAAAAAAAAAAAGTGGTTTAAAAGGTGTAAAACTCCAAGTTGCAAACTTTAACTCACTTTAACAAGAGCCAGAGGGATACCAGTGATGTTAGAACCATCCATAAACTTCTTCAGATCCTGATTGAGAAACTCAAAAACAAGGTACAATTTGTTCTCTGTATGGATGACATCAAGAAGCCTGAAATCAAGTGCAAAAAAGAAAATTGATGGTAGGGAGAAATATCAGTCTTATTGTTACTGTACTATATTTTTTTCTGCTTCATTATACCAGCTACAAACAGATCAGATATTTATATAAATTTTAAAAAAATGATTAAAAACAGCTACTATAACAAGTCTTTGAAAACACATTAAAGGGCCATAATAGTAAAAAAATGATATGCTCTAATTAGAGCATGTAATTTTATGACAATCAACCCAGCGCTACTGTGCGTTTAACTCCTGCTGTGTTCTCTGCTTGAGACCAGCAGTGCTCTGAGAGTCCTGAGCGGTATTTTTACCCCTTTGCGAGGGTTAAACAAACCCTAGTCTAGGGCTGATAAAACAATTCTTACAAGTGCTAACAACAAAGGAATAAAAAGTGTATAAATTTAATTACATAAGTGAAACAGATAAAAGACAAAAAATATATTTTAGCAAACACGATAGCGCTGATCAGACGCAATATTGAAGTGTAGTATACAAACAGCAACAATGTGTCATAATATACAATGCAAATATAACATTATATAGAGTGTGGTTGTAATCGATCTCCTGATGTGATTCGATGTGGCGGTTTTTGAATAAGCCCAGATTTGAAGAAGGATTTTAATCTTCAGTTGGAGCTGGAACGAGATGAGGAAGACCAATAAAAAAAAAGACCCTGCTTACGGGTTGAAACGCGTTGCTCTGCTCTGTTTTTGTTTCTCTCTGGCCTCCGTAGGTGCAATTTCCCAGTTACCTGTATGCAAAGGTGTTTGCAACTATCCTTGCTGGGCTGAATTTGCTGCTTCCCGCGGTTTGGAGATTTACGCCACTGAGAGGAACATATAGGACTAAACCACCGACCTCCGGTGTAAGTATAAGTGTTAACCTTATGCTGTTGCCTTTTCCGTCGTTTTATTGGTCTTCCTCATCTCGTTCCAGCTCCAACTGAAGATTAAAATACTTCTTCAAATCTGGGCTTATTCAAAAACCGCCACATCGAATCACATCAGGAGATCGATTACAACC
Source organism: Bombina bombina (assembly GCF_027579735.1). NCBI lineage: Eukaryota > Metazoa > Chordata > Amphibia > Anura > Bombinatoridae > Bombina > Bombina bombina. The sequence continues at coordinate 990,438,586 of NC_069501.1, forward strand.
ACACTCTATATAATGTTATATTTGCATTGTATATTATGACACATTGTTGCTGTTTGTATACTACACTTCAATATTGCGTCTGATCAGCACTATCGTGTTTGCTAAAATATATTTTTTGTCTTTTATCTGTTTCACTTATGTAATTAAATTTATACACTTTTTATTCCTTTGTTGTTAGCACTTTTTTGGTCTATCCAGTTCGCACCAGGTGTTATCACTCGCACATATATTTGGCGTTATATGCTCAATAATTATTATTTTTTATATTTCTCTATTTTATGCTGCATAGCGCCTGTGTTATTTGAATCTTATGGTTTCTTTTTAGATTCCATATTATTCTCTTTTTCTCTCACTTAATCATTAGAGGTTGGGAGTTTCCTCTTGTTTATCACAGGTTTAATAGGTTTCCTTTTTTGCGCAGTTAACCCTTTGCTCTCTCTTTGTGCATCTGTAAAACAATTCTTACACAATAAATCATTTTCTTTCTTGGTTGAGAGTCCACAAGGCCTTACTCTTAATTACATCACCTGGCCACCAGAGCTTTAAGTATCTCTTCCACTTCCCCTTAGCTCCCAAGTATTGCATAAAGTCAAGGGTAGGACGAAAAAGGAAGGAAAGAAAGTAGGGTAGAGGAGCAAAACTAAAAACTGCAGGAAAAGAAAAAAAAAAGAAAAAAAGAAGAGGGGGTGGGGGGCGAAAGCAGGTTCGTGGACTGACTCACAACCAAGAAAGAAATTAATTTATCAGGTAAAAATAAATGATTTTCTTTCTAATGGTTGTGAGAATCCATGAGACCTTACTCTTTGGAACGAATACCCAAGCTGAGAAGTCCAGGAATTAGGGTGGGAAAAACAAGGAAAGCCATACACCTATTTACCAGTAACCAGTGCTTGAAGGACCTTCTTTCTAAAAGCTACCGTTTGTAAAAAAAAATTAAGGGGAGTATGCAAAGACCACCAGGTTCTGCTTTGCAAATCTATTCCACAGAAGCTTAATTCTTGAAGGACCAAGTAGTAGAGTTAGATAGAATAGAATGAGCCTTTATTCTGGTTGGCGGTTGCTGACCCACCTACAAGTAAGCCTTGTGAATTAAACTCTGTAACCAAAATTACAAAAAGAGACAGCAGTAGCCTTTTGACCCATGTGTCTTCTTGAACAAGCTTTGAGACTGACTAAACTCCCTAACCACGTCCAAATTATGCAAGTCTCTCCTTAGAAGACTATGTTTTAGGACATAAATAAGAACAAAAGATTTACTGATTCATATTTTCCGCTGAAACTACCTTTGGCAAAAACAAAGTCACAGTCTTATCCTGATGAAAAACCAAATAAGGTAAACCACAAAGACAAAGTTGATAACTCTGAAACCGTACTAGCTTAGAAAATAGCAGGGTTGCTAGTATACCAAGTATTTGCATGAGTACTTGTACAAATGCACCGATACCTCCAAATCCTACCCATACGCCATCTTGTGGCGTTTTTCAAACTACATGTTCCCATTTCATTTTAAGCTGGAGTGGAGACAACTAAAAAATTGTTCACTTCTGTTCTGCCAATACAAATTGCTTTTATTTGTATTATTGTACATCAGAGCAGTGCTCCAAAAGCTGCTACTTTACAGCTGGAAGCCTACCTGGGAGAGATTACTGTACATCATTCAGACAAACCTATTAAGTACTGGGCAGTTAATAAACTGAGATTTAATGGCCCAAGAATATCTTTCTGACCCATGCAGTAGTGTGAAAAGTGAAAGATTGTTCAGCTTAGCGTCAAACGTCCTTACTGATAGCAGAAACAGACTTATTAAGGAACAGAAGCATCTCTGCATGTTCAACTATAAGAACTTGCCACTAACTTTTGAAAAATTATTCGAATTGCTAGATTGCCTGTTATACTGCTAGTTCTCATCTTGCACAATTATGCTCAAAACATACTGTTCTCTGAGGAACATCATTAGTCAGTGCTGGACTGGGAATAAAAAGCAGCCCTTGAAAAATATGAAGACCAGCCCTATTTTCTGTTAAATCAGTAGAATGCAAATGCCCCATTTTTTTCAAAGGGGATTACTGGGAAACTCCTTCCCCAATATTATATTACTTTGTATTAAAAGTACAAATGTCAGATTGATGAGTTATATAGGCACCCTACAACCCAATTGCATCCAGTAAATCACCCCTTTAAATTGTAGCTTTCCAGTCCCAGCTGCTGCAGCTGTTATTTATTATTATTTTTTTTATTTTTTTTAAAACAGCTTTATTGAATGAAAATCCAGTTACAACATGCACATATCTGGTAAAATGTTCCATTACATAGTGTAGACAAAGTGCATATACTTTGCAGTCTTTTTTTTTAAATACATATAAACAAAAGTTAAACCATAACAAACAAAATAAAAAAAAACATTGTCAGAATGATACAAATGCATCTTACCTTCATTTACAAGGTTAAAAAGGCACCAGTGATTACCCCAATCTGCTAGATCACCCATTAAGGTGAAGTGGCTAATCTATAGAACAAAATGAGTGCTAAATTCCTGTGCATATGAGACTCCCACATTGTTTTCATCTGGATGTATGAGTCACTTCCTTTATTTTTAAATGTAAGCATATTCCTCCATATCCAGTAATTGACAGAATTTATTCTGCCATTGTACCAAAGTGGTGACATATAGATAGATAGATAATGTTATGGATTTTGGAGGGAGTAAGGTACCACCTTTGAATAATTTTGAGGTTCATTTCTATTAATCTACTAGAGGCCGAGACCTTAGTTATAGTGGAGTACATGTGTATCCTATCCTTGTGTGTCAATTGTGTATTGAGTTCCTTTTCCCAACTATCTATATAATGTGGTATGTTTGACGTAGCTTGAAAAATGAAGTAGGCAAGTGTGAGGGTTCTCTTAGTGGGGATTGGAGATTTGCACAACACCCCGAGTCATTAAACATGGATAACCCGCCGTCAATCAGTTCTTTTGAGGAATAAAGTTTTTGGTCCTTTCCCAAGTGGAGTATCATCAGCGCGCGCTGGTGTTTTATGTATTGGGAATCCCTTAGTAACCCGGCCTCTGGAACAAAGTCAACACTGTCTGTCAATGGAGTCATGGGAGAAAATCTGGAGGATACATGTGGGTATTCTATAAGAACTCTATCCCATGTCCTAATTGTCTCTGAGATAATTGCACTTTGTGCAATGCTTATTGGCAGCGCGGTGCATCTCTGACAACACAGCCCCCCCCCAAGTGTCTCTTTTCAGCTATATCATGTTCCAGTTTTACCCATGCCTTGTGTTCGTAACTAGTGAACCAATCCACCACCCTCTGCATAAAGATCACTTGCCTGTATTTTGTTAAATTAGGAACCCCAAGCCCTCCATTTTTGATATTCGAACACATAAGTTTATTGTTGATTCTGGCTTTGCGCCTGTCCCAGATAAAATCAAATATGTTGTTTTGTAAATTAGTTAGGAAATTCCGAGGGAGTGGGATGGGTAGGGTTTGAAGTAAATACAGTATACGTGGGAGGATGTTCATCTTTACTGTATTTATTTTCCCTAACCAAGTAATATGTTGGGAACGCCATGAGGATATATCTGTTATTATAGATTTCTGAAGCATTTTATAATTAAGGGAAAACATTTCCTGATTGGTAGGGGCCAGCATGATCCCTAAATATTTAAGATTAGTCTTTTGTAAGTGGAAAGGACAAATGTCCTGTATATGTGCTGTACGTTGTGCGTTACACTGCAGAATTAGCATTTCAGACTTATTTTTATTGACTAGGAAATTGGAAGCAACATGAAAATGGCCCAGCTCTTTTAATAATTGAGGAACCGAAGCTAGTGGGAGTGTTAGGAAGAAAAGGATGTCATCCGCATATAGTAATGTCTTGTGTTGTGTATCTTTTATACAGATACCTGTAATGTCTGTGTTTGCTCTTATCTTTGTTGCCAGTGTCTCCACTACACAAACAAGAGAGGCGACAGGGAACACCCCTGTCTAGTCCCATTGTATATACGGAAATTGTCTGAAAATATCATTCACTCTGACTTTGGTCGTTGAGTATTTGCATAGAGCCATGATTTTGGATATAAAGGAGTCGCCCACCCCAAATTTTTTAAATGTCTGTCAGAGAAATGGCCAACTGACGCGGTCAAACGCTTTCTCCGTGCCAGTTGAAGCCACCACCACAGGGATTCGGTGTGTTTGTATAAGGTTTATAAGATGGATAGCCCTAACAGTGTTGTCTTTAGCCTCTCGTGCGTGGATGAAGCCCATTTGGTCACTGCATATTAAGAAAGGTAGAACTGAACTGAATCTGTTCGCTAGAACTTTTGCATACGTTTTTAGGTTTGAATTCAAAAAGGAGATGGGACGAAAATTTTCGGTCTTATTAGGAGGTTTACCCTGCTTTGACAGAACTGTTATATGGGCTTCTATACCTATTTCAGTGAAGGGGGAGTCTTCTGATATATCATTAAAAAAGGGTTAGCATATGGGGAATCAACATGTCTTTATATTTTTTAAAGTAATAGTTGGTGAATCCATCCGGTCCAGGGGCTTTATTTGCCAGAAGTTGATTTATTACTTTTTTGATCTCATTAAACGTTATTGGTTCGTTAAGGGTACTTTCGTCTTAGTTTCGTTTTCGCCATTACGTGTGGGTCACTATGGTGCCGTTACATGCAGCAGAGTCGGATGGTGCGGCTTCGAGATTTGTCTCCTCAGGATCGCAACGTCTGCTTCATGGGTTTAAGCACACAGCTCTCTGTCAGGCCAAGCCACCCTCCCAGGAGAGCAACCCGGTATCACTTTGTCGGGTCCCAGGTAATTAATCTGCCACCATGGCAAGCACAAAACTATCTCACATTCAAGCCAGTCTGTTAGGGTGTTACACTGCTTCCCTCTGTTAAGAGCCAAAAGAGTGGTGCTTGAGCTCGGAGCTTCACTTACAAGCAGCCATTCACCCGCATGGCAAGGCTCCGCCTATTAATATATTTTATTGTAGTTTTTTTATTTATGAACATCTTCCGTGAACTTTGACAACAAGCACATAAAACTTATTTCAAAATGTCTTGAGATACAGTTCATAATTATAAAGAAGAGATCTTAAATCAGTCTGTATTGTGCTTGGTAAACTGAAATGATATCAAAATTATTGTGCTTGGTAAACAGTCATGATAAACAAACAAAACAAAAAAAAATGTATCCGTAATTGGTATAGGTAAGAATTTGAAGGGGGAGAAAAAAAAAAAAAAAAAAAAAAAAAAAAAAAAAAAATATCGGTATCGGTACTTGTACTCAGTCTTAAAAAAATGGTATTGGTGCAACCCTAGAAAATAGCCAACAAAAACAGGACTTTTCAAGATAGCAACTTGATGTCCAACGAATGAAATCAGTTCAAAAGGCGGGACTCCCAAGGACCAAATTAAGACTCCATGGTGGAGAAACCGGTTTATATACAGGTTGGATTCTTACCAGAGCCTGAAGAAAGGACTGAATACCAGGAAGACAAACTAGTCTCCTTTGAAGCAAAACAGAATTGAAGGCCTTCCTGAAGAAACTGAAAAATACAGGGAATACAGGGAATCACAGAATGCCAAGAATAACCCCAAGAAAGATATACCTTCCACACATTGTGGCAAGACTTTCTTGTAGTTGCAAGACTGTATCAAAGTCTCAATCACAGAATCAGAGAAACCCCTTACACATGTTTACCTCTCCACCCACAACCCCTGTGAAAATAAATAAAATGGAGGAAAAACCCCAATTTGTCCCCCTTGTCCACAAACTTGCGTACTGTGCGCAAACTGTGCTATGATAAAAGAACCTGCCAATAAGTGCTTTCTCCTTACCAGGTGTATATAAAGGCCAATGATCCTGACTAAGTGACCCTCTTTGAAGCCTCAAGTATTTGTGAATTTGGTTACTTCCCACCCTTCATGTACTCACTGTTCTGCTTTTCAAATCCTATATGAAACAAGTGTCTGTCCTGAACTGTGACAAACAGTATTGAACCTTGTAGGAAAGTACATTCACATCGCCACACAGGAGGCGGCTAAGGCACTGCCTTGCGGCACCAGTGACGGACACAGAGAAAGATTACATTGTGCTAGCAGTACTCCCTTAAAGTGAAGGTCAATTGTATGCAAATGGACTGCAGCAATTTACTTTATTTTTCAATATCGTTTTTACTTTTTGTATAAAATATAAATATATTATACCTCTGTTTTTACACTGACTCCTCCCCTCCACCACTTCCTTATTCAGCACTAGTGACGTAGCGAGCGGTCCCACACGCTCACAATCCCTCAAGGAAAATGTGTATGCGTATGTTCACCGCAATCGCGCATGCATAAAAATTTTACGGTCCATACCAGTGATACCTAGTATTCAATAAATAAAAACATTCATTCATTGATTGCTATGCGATCGTGTCACTCACTATACCTTTGTGAAGACTCAGAGTTTTCTATGTTACCTGCTGCCCAACAATTTTTACGGTAAGTAAATAATAATAATTTGCAATTTATATAGCGCTTTTCTCCCTGTGACTCTCAAAGCACTTTACAAATATACCAACATAAGACATAAAAGTTAGGCGTTTCTGAAGGTCAGATAAGCGGATTGAATGCCCGATGGAAGAGGTGGGTCTTTAGCTTTTTTTTTTTTTTTAAAACGTCTCTGTAAGGACGGTGCCTCTCTGATTGCGCACGGTAAAGAGTTCCAGAAAGTAGGGGCAGCGTGGCAGAATGCTCTGGAGCCTGAGTTTGTTCTTATTCTTGGCACTGAGAGGAGGGATGTGTTGGCTGACCTAAGTGAACGGGATGGGATGTAGGGTGTCAGGAGCTCTTTCAGGTACTGTGGGCCTTGGTTGTTTAAGGCTTTGAAGGTCAGCAGGCCAATTTTAAAAACATAATTTATGCTTACCTGATAAATTCCTTTCTTCTGTTGTGTGATCAGTCCACGGGTCATCATTACTTCTGGGATATAACTCCTCCCCAACAGGAAATGCAAGAGGATTCACCCAGCAGAGCTGCATATAGCTCCTCCCCTCTACGTCACTCCCAGTCATTCGACCAAGAATCAACGAGAAAGGAGAAACCAAGGGTGAAGTGGTGACTGGAGTATAATTTAAAAGATATTTACCTGCCTTAAAACAGGGCGGGCCGTGGACTGATCACACAACAGAAGAAAGGAATTTATCAGGTAAGCATAAATTATGTTTTCTTCTGTTATGTGTGATCAGTCCACGGGTCATCATTACTTCTGGGATACCAATACCAAAGCAAAAGTACACGGATGACGGGAGGGATAGGCAGGCTCATTATACAGAAGGAACCACTGCCTGAAGAACCTTTCTCCCAAAAATAGCCTCCGAAGAAGCAAAAGTGTCAAATTTGTAAAATTTGGAAAAAGTATGAAGCGAAGACCAAGTTGCAGCCTTGCAAATCTGTTCAACAGAGGCCTCATTCTTAAAGGCCCAAGTGGAAGCCACAGCTCTAGTAGAATGAGCTGTAATTCTTTCAGGAGGCTGCTGTCCAGCAGTCTCATAGGCTAAACGAATTATGCTACGAAGCCAGAAGGAGAGAGAGGTAGCCGAAGCCTTATGACCTCTCCTCTGACCAGAGTACACGACAAACAAGGAAGACGTTTGTCGAAAATCCTTAGTTGCCTGCAAGTAGAACTTGAGGGCACGAACTACATCCAGATTGTGTAGAAGACGTTCCTTCTTTGAAGAAGGATTTGGACACAAGGATGGAACAACAATCTCTTGATTGATATTCCTGTTAGTGACTACCTTAGGTAAGAACCCAGGTTTAGTACGCAGAACTACCTTGTCTGAGTGAAAAATCAGATAAGGAGAATCACAATGTAAGGCTGATAACTCAGAGACTCTTCGAGCCGAGGAAATAGCCATTAAAAACAGAACTTTCCAAGATAACAATTTTATATCAATGGAATGAAGGGGTTCAAACGGAACACCCTGTAAAACGTTAAGAACTAAGTTTAAACTCCATGGCGGAGCAACAGTTTTAAACACAGGCTTGATCCTAGCTAAAGCCTGACAGAAAGGCCTGGACGTCTGGATTTTCTGACAGACGCCTGTGTAACAAGATGGACAGAGCTGAGATCTGTCCCTTTAATGAGCTAGCCGATAAACCCTTTTCTAAACCTTCTTGTAGAAAGGACAATATCCTAGGAATCCTAACCTTACTCCAGGAGTAACCTTTGGATTCGCACCAGTATAGGTATTTACGCCATATCTTATGGTAAATCCTTCTGGTAACAGGCTTCCTAGCCTGTATCAGGGTATCAATAACCGACTCAGAAAAACCACGTTTTGATAAAATCAAGCGTTCAATTTCCAAGCAGTCAGCTTCAGAGAAGTTAGATTTGATGTTTGAATGGACCCTGTATCAGAAGGTCCTGTCTTAGAGGTAGAGACCAAGGCGGACAGGATGACATGTCCACTAGATCTGCATACCAAGTCCTGCGTGGCCATGCAGGCGCTATTAGAATCACTGATGCTCTCTCCTGTTTGATTTTGGCAATCAATCGAGGAAGCAGCGGGAAGGGTGGAAACACATAAGCCATCCCGAAGTTCCAAGGTGCTGTCAAGGCATCTATCAGAACCGCTCCCGGATCCCTGGATCTGGACCCGTAGCGAGGAAGTTTGGCGTTCTGGCGAGACGCCATGAGATCTATCTCTGGTTTGCCCCAACGTCGAAGTATTTGGGCAAAGACCTCCGGATGAAGTTCCCACTCCCCCCGGATGAAAAGTCTGGCGACTCAAGAAATCCGCCTCCCAGTTCTCCACTCCCGGGATGTGGATTGCTGACAGGTGGCAAGAGTGAGACTCTGCCCAGCGAATTATCTTTGATACTTCCATCATTGCTAGGGAGCTTCTTGTCCCTCCTTGATGGTTGATGTAAGCTACAGTCGTGATGTTGTCCGACTGAAACCTGATGATCCCCCGAGTTTTTAACTGGGGCCAAGCCAGAAGGGCATGGAGAACTGCTCTTAATTCCAGAATGTTTATTGGCAGGAGACTTTCCTCCTGATTCCATTGTCCCCTGAGCCTTCAGAGAATTCCAGACAGCGCCCCAACCTAGTAGGCTGGCGTCTGTTGTTACAATTGTCCAGTCCGGCCTGCTGAATGGCATCCCCCTGGACAGATGTGGCCGAGAAAGCCACCATAGAAGAGAGTTTCTGGTCTCTTGATCCAGATTCAGAGTAGGGGACAAGTCTGAGTAATCCCCCATTCCACTGACTCAGCATGCACAATTGCAGCGGTCTGAGATGTAGACGTGCAAAGGGTACTATGTCCATTGCTGCTACCATTAAGCCGATCACCTCCATGCATTGAGCTACTGACGGGAGTTGAATGGAATGAAGGACACGGCATGCATTTAGAAGCTTTGTTAATCTGTCTTCTGTCAGATAAATCTTCATTTCTACAGAATCTATAAGAGTCCCCAAGAATGGAACTCTTGTGAGAGGAAAAAGAGAACTCTTCTTTTCGTTCACTTTCCATCCATGCGACCTTAGAAATGCCAGAACTAACTCTGCATGAGACTTGGCAGTTTGAAAGCTTGAAGCTTGTATCAGAATGTCGTCTAGGTACGGAGCTACCGAAATTCCTCGCGGTCTTAGTACCGCCAGAAGGGCACCCAGAACCTTTGTGAAGATTCTTGGAGCCGTAGCCAATCCGAATGGAAGAGCTACAAACTGGTAATGCCTGTCTAAGAAGGCAAACCTTAGATACCGGTAATGATCTTTGTGAATCGGTATGTGAAGGTAAGCATCCTTTAAATCCACTGTGGTCATGTACTGACCCTTTTGGATCATGGGTAAGATTGTCCGAATAGTTTCCATTTTGAACGATGGAACTCTTAGGAATTTGTTTAGGATCTTTAAATCCAAGATTGGCCTGAAAGTTCCCTCTTTTTTGGGAACCACAAACAGGTTTGAGTAAAACCCTTGTCCTTGTTCCGACCGCGGAACCGGATGGATCACTCCCATTAATAACAGATCTTGTACACAGCGTAGAAACGCTTCTTTCTTTATCTGGTTTGTTGACAACCTTGACAGATGAAATCTCCCTCTTGGGGGAGAGAATTTGAAGTCTAGAAGGTATCCCTGAGATATGATCTCTAGCGCCCAGGGATCCTGAACATCTCTTGCCCAAGCCTGGGCGAAGAGAGAGAGTCTGCCCCCCACTAGATCCGGTCCCGGATCGGGGGCCCTCGGTTCATGCTGTCTTTGGGGCAGCAGCAGGTTTCCTGGCCTGCTTGCCCTTGTTCCAGGACTGGTTAGGTTTCCAGCCTTGTCTGTAACGAGCAACAAGCTCCTTCCTGTTTTGGTGCAGTGGAAGTTGATGCTGCTCCTGCTTTGAAATTCCGAAAGGGACGAAAATTAGACGGTCTAGCCTTAGCTTTGGCTTTGTCTTGAGGCAGGGCGTGGCCCTTACCTCCTGTAATGTCAGCGATACTTCTTTCAAACCAGGCCCAAATAAAGTTTGCCCCTTGAAAGGTATATTAAGTAATTTGGACTTAGAAGTTACATCAGCTGACCAGGATTTTAGCCACAGCGCCCTACGTGCCTGAATGGCGAATCCTGAGTTCTTAGCCGTAAGTTTGGTTAAATGTACTACGGCCTCCGAAATGAATGAATTAGCTAGTTTAAGGACTCTAAGCCTGTCCGTAATGTCGTCCAGCGTAGCTGAACTAAGGTTCTCTTCCAGAGACTCAATCCAAAACGCTGCCGCAGCCGTAATCGGCGCGATGCATGCAAGGGGTTGCAATATAAAACCTTGTTGAACAAACATTTTCTTAAGGTAACCCTCTAATTTTTTATCCTTTGGATCTGAAAAAGCACAGCTATCCTCCACCGGGATAGTGGTACGCTTAGCTAAAGTAGAAACTGCTCCCTCCACCTTAGGGACCGTTTGCCATAAGTCCCGTGTGGTGGCGTCTATTGGAAACATCTTTCTAAATATTGGAGGGGGTGAGAACGCACACCGGGTCTATCCCACTCCTTAGTAACAATTTCAGTTAATCTCTTAGGTATAGGAAAAACGTCAGTACTCTCGCCGTACCGCAAAGTATTTATCCAACCTACACAATTTCTCTGGTATTGCAACAGTGTTACAATCATTAAGAGCCGCTAAAACCTCCCCTAGTAATACACGGAGGTTCTCCAATTTAAATTTAAATTTGAAATATCTGAATCCAATCTGTTTGGATCAGAACCATCACCCACAGAATGAAGCTCTCCGTCCTCATGCTCTGCAAGCTGTGACGCAGTATCAGACATGGCCCTAGTATTATCAGCGCACTCTGTTCTCACCCCAGAGTGATCACGCTTGCCTCTTAGTTCTGGTAATTTAGCCAAAACTTCAGTCATAACAGTAGCCATATCTTGTAATGTTATCTGTAATGGCCGCCCAGATGTACTAGGCGCCATAAAATCACGCACCTCCCGGGCGGGAGATGCAGGTACTGACACGTGAGGCGAGTTAGTCGGCATAACTCTCCCCTCGCTGTTTGGTGAAATTTGTTCAATTTGTACAGATTGGCTTTTATTTAAAGTAGCATCAATACAGTTAGTACATAAATTTCTATTGGGCTCCACCTTGGCATTGGAACAAATGACACAGATATCTTCCTCTGAATCAGACATGTTTAACACACTAGCAATAAACTTGCAACTTGGTTACAATCTTATTTAACAAAAACGTACTGTGCCCCAAAGAAGCACTAAACGATTAAATGACAGTTGAAATAATGAACTGAAAGACAGTTATAGCATCAATCCTTAAAAACAACACAACTTTTAGCAAAGGTTTGTTCCCATTAGTAAAGTAACAATAATTAAATTTGAAACATAAAAATTACAGAGCAACGTTTTTTAATCACAGTCAATATATGTCTCACAGCTCTGCTGAGAGAATCTACCTCCCTCCAAAGAAGTTTGAAGACCCCTGAGTTCTGTTATGAGATGAACCGGATCATGCAGGAAATACAAGAGTAACTGACTGGAAATTTTTGATGCGTAGCAAAGAGCGCCAAAAACGGCCCCTCCCCCTCACACACAGCAGTGAGAGAGAAACGAAACTGTCACAATTAAAACAAGCAACTGCCAAGTGGAAAAATAATGCCCAAATATTTATTCACTCAGTACCTCAGAAAATGCAAACGATTCTACATTCCAGCAAAAACGTTTAACATAATAAATACCTATTAAAAGGTTTAATGTACTTTTACAGAGTAATTCCGGTGAAATACCATCCCCAGAATACTGAAGTGTAGAGTATACATACATGTCATTATAACGTATGGCAGGATTTTCTCATCAATTCCATTCAGAAAATAAAAACTGCTACATACCTCAATGCAGATTCATCTGCCCGCTGTCCCCTGATCTGAAGCTTTTACCTCCCTCAGATGGCCGAGAAACAGCAATATGATCTTAACTACTCCGGTTAAAATCATAGTAAAAACTCTGGTAGATTCTTCTTCAAACTCTGCCAGAGAGGCAATAACACGCTCCGGTGCTATTGTAAAATAACAAACTTTTGATTGAAGTTATAAAAACTAAGTATAATCACCATAGTCCTCTTACACATCCTATCTAGTCGTTGGGTGCAAGAGAATGACTGGGAGTGACGTAGAGGGGAGGAGCTATATGCAGCTCTGCTGGGTGAATCCTCTTGCATTTCCTGTTGGGGAGGAGTTATATCCCAGAAGTAATGATGACCCGTGGACTGATCACACATAACAGAAGAAATATGTTCGCCATTTAATTGGAAGCCAATGCAGGGAGTGGAGAACAGGTGTTATGTGGCAGGAGCGAGTTTGATTGGTCAATAGTCTGGCTGCTGCGTTTTGTACTGTCTGAAGGCGATGGAGTTCTTTTTTTGGGAGGCCCAAGTAAAGTCAGTAATATAGCCTAGAGGATACAAATGCATGTATTAATGTTGGCATATCATCCGGTGGAATTAAGTGTTGTATCCTGGCTATGGTTTTCAGATGAAAGTAGGCAGATTTTATTACGGAGGAAATCTGCTGTTTAAAAGATAGTCCAGTGTCAATCAGCACTCCGAGGTTTCGTACCTTTGCTGAACTAACGAGTTCAGAGCCTCCAAGCTCCAGGCCAGTTGGGTGATCGTGGGATATTTTTGATGCCAGGGGTCCCCTCACCAAGAGTAACTCTGTTTTGTCCGGGTTCACTTTGAGACAGCTAGCATTCATCCATTCTATGAGGTCTGTTAAGCAACTGTTTATGCGGCATGCTGGGTCTGTAGTATCTGGAGCTAAAGAGAAGTAGAGTTGTGTGTCCTCAGCGTAACAATGATACCTTAGGCCATGTTGGTTAATGATGTCCCTCAGTGGTAGTAAGTAAATTGCGAATAGCATGGGAGACAGGATAGATCCTTGTGGAACTACGCAGGCCAGTTCTGTTGGTGCTGATGAGCTTGATCCTGATATTACTCTCTATGATCTACCAGCGAGGAAAGATTTAAACCAGTTAAGGACTGTGCCTCCTAGACCACAGATGTACTGTAAGCGCTCTATTAGAATCCTATGGTCAATGGTGTCAAATGCAGCTGAGAGATCCTGGAGGATTAGGATGGAGTAATCACCTTTGTTTCTTGCCATGAGGAGATCATTTAGCACTCGGACTAGCGCTGTTTCAGGGCTGTGGCGGCATCTGAAGCCCGACAGGAAAGGATTGAATAGGTTTAGGCGTGATAGATGGGCTACCAGTTGAGTTGCCACTACTTTTTCAATTATTTTCCCCAGAAATGGGAGGTCGGATACTGGTCTGTAATTAGTCCTGCAGTCTGGGTCTAATAAAGGTTTCTTTAGGAGTGGTTTTACCACAGCTTCTTTTAGAGGATCTGGAAAGTCTCCTGTTTTTAGTGAACACTGCACTATTTTTGTGAGGACTGGGGCGAGTGTTTCAATGAATCCAGATATGAGCCGAGTTGGAGCAGGGTCTAAGTCACAAGTAGTAGGGTGCAACTTTTGTATGGTGTTTTTAACTTCTTTTATATCCACATTTGTAAAAGTGGACCATAAACTGGGGCAATCTGGCATTCCATTGTAGTGGTTTTGGTGTGTAACTGTTTGGCCTGCTGTGATAGCGGTTCAGATTGAGGAAATCTTGTCTCTGAAGAAATTCGCAAATGCTTCACATTTATCCTGAGAAAAGTTGGTGGGGCTAAGAATGCATGCTGGTTTGCAGAGCCTTTCTACTATGCGAAACAGTTGCCTGGGTCTATTGTGGGAGAGTGCAATTTCGCGTGATAAAAATGAAGATTTTTTCCGAGTTATCTTGGATTGATATTTATTTAGATGTTTGGTAAGAGCGGCTTTATCCTCTGGATCATGTGTTCTGCGCCACTTTCTCTCGAGCTTACGTCCTGTTCTTTTCATTTCTCTGATGGAGCTATCAAACCATGGTGCATTGTTGTGGGTTTGGACAGTGAGTATGCAAGATGGTGCAATGCTTTCTAGTAAGTAAAGGGTTTATCAAGCATATATTACTATAATAATAAAATATACAAACGTTTTATATCGTTGAATCAGAGCTTGGGGACATAATCGGAATCATTAGATAAAATTTAACATGTTGCTGGGTGTTATTACTAGGGATATGAGCATATTGACATAAATAAACTGAGCAGAATGATAGTGCTGGGGCTGAAGCCGTATACGCATGTGCGTTTAATACAGGAGCATGAGGTTGATGACGCAAGCGGGTCTTTCGCGCATGCGCATAAGTGACTAATGACATGGGTGGAAAGGAGCTGAACACCCCGGGGGGGGAAACAGGGATTGGAGATTACAGTGTAAAAATCTGTCAATATTGGCAAGATGGCGGGCGGACAATCAAAGTACAACGGGGGAGAATTAAATTGTGAAATATTAAATATTCTGACAACTTTTAGCATAATTCATGAATGAACATCAAGGTCATTTATAATTAACTGCAGAACGGAGTGAGCGACTAAACCAGACTTGACCTTCACTTTAACTGCCTCTCTTCTGTGAACTCTGCAATTATTTAATTTACTAAGCACCTCTATCCTTGCCCTCTCCTTGACGAGGCAAAGAACTACTGGGAGGGAAAAGGGACAGCTACTTAAAGCTCTGGTGTAGGGTGTCTTTGCCTCCTCCTGGTGGCCAGGTGAAGTAATTCCCAAGAGTAAGGTCTTATTGACTCTCACAACCATTAGAAAGAAATCCTTAAATTACATGCTTTAACAGGTTTAGCGCATGTATTTTTTTTGACTATAAAAAGTTATTAGCTACACATTAAAGTTGAAAATTCTACTAATAAAGTATTAAGAAAAAAGTGATTACATTGCATATGGTGAAGGATACCTTTCATCTTTTTAATGGATTACTTTGCTAATCTAGAGTGCAGTATCTAGGTGATTCAATACATTTAGGAGGATTTATAGAGATATGTATTTTCACCTACTTGACAATGTTGGGGTGGTTCAGTTCTTTCAGAAGCGAGATTTCCCTGATGGCTGTGCTTGGAACACCTTCTGTCTCACTAGAAATAAAACAAAATAGAATTCACAATGCAAATCAAAGGTAATTTTATCAGTTGTGCTACCAGAAAGTGTTAGGAAGGTTACTAGCTCTTATTAGCAGGGTGGATTTAATAAAAAACAAATTGAATGTAATAACGATTTAAATTACTAGTCCGTAAGCATTTTTAATACCCCCCCCCCACCACCAGACACCACCACCCCCCCCCCCCACCACCACCACTTCTTAAGCTTAAATTACATATCTGTTATAAGCTTGCAAGAACAATATTGCACTGTGTTGATTTCCAAATACTAAAATTTGGCAAGGTTATTGTAACCTAATAAAATGAAAATGCTGAAATCCCTGTCTTATGTGTAGTTACTTATACAGGTATACCTCGCTCATACAGCGGGTTAGGGACCGGAGCCCCGCTGTAAAGTGAAAACCGCCTTAAAGTTAAAAAAGGCAGTTTTAGCTTTCTTTCCACTTGCCAGTGTGTTTAAAAACTTGAAAACATGTTTGAACTAGCATATATTAGGGGTGCAATAGGGCTAAGTTTCGTTTAACACTAGCACAGAATTCAATAAATACTGTACTTGTAAAATAGTGACAATTACTGTAGTAAAATTTGCCAAACTATAGCACTGAGACACAGATTGCACTGTAAAGCTGTAAACAGAGTGAACTGCGCATAACAAAATAGTGCCAGTCACTTTTCTCGCAAACTCACAATGATTACAGCACTATTTCATAATGCTTGGAGGATGAACTTCAGCTCCACAAAGCGCTGTATTAGCGAATCGCTGTAAAGTGAAGCGCTGTAAAGTGAGGTATACCTGTAATGTCTCTACAATATTTCTCTTTTCTAGTTCGCTCACAATATTTTAAGGTTTTGCATTTTCTATCCTATACATAGGTTTCTCTAGGCCTAAATTTATGACTTGGATTACTAAATTATAAAGCCTGACTCCCCTCATGTTTATCATTAAATGACGTAGATCTACTTCATAGGGTACATAGCCCATCGTACTGCATAAAGTAGATCTAGGTTGCAGCTTCAGGAAGCTCCAGCAGTCTCTGTTGTCAAGTAACAACCGAGAGCAGCTGTTCCTGAGCTACAGACATCTTCAAATGTTAACTGAGCAGGATCAGTGGGGCCCTGCACTGCAGAAAAATTTTGAAAGATGGCGCCACCCAGTAAGAAGAGGCGGAGCTTCAGTATAAGGCACCATTAAGCTATTAAAACAGCAAAACTGATTTAAAGAGATCTGCAGGACCAGGCTAAAATAACAGTGAATAATTACTATTATGTTCTGAAACAAAAAGTTATTTCATGACTCAGACAAAGAACGTGATTTTAAACAACTTTACAATTTACTTATGTAATTTTCTCCATTCTCTTTTGGTATTTTAGGTTCAAAAGGATAACTAGGTAGGCTCATGAGCAGCAACACATTACTGGGAGCTTTCTGCAAGAGTGTTGGCTGCAGAAAAAAAAATGAAATTTATGCTTACCTGATAAATTTGTTTCTTTTACGATACAATGAGTCCACGGATTTCGTCCTTACTTATGGGATAATCGCCTCCTGGTCAGCAGGAGGAGGCAAAGAGCACCACAGCAGAGCTGTATATATAGCTCCTCCCTTCCCTCCCACTCCAGTCATTCAACCGAAGTTAGGAAGAGAAAGGAAAAGCCAAGGTGCAGAGGTGACTGAAGTTTAACAAAATAAAAGACCTGTCATACAAAAACAGGGTGGGCCGTGGACTCATCGTATCGTAAAAGAAACAAATTTATCAGGTAAGCATAAATTTCATTTTCTTTTACAAGATACGATGAGTCCACGGATTTCATCCTTACTTATGGGATACAATACCAAAGCAATAGGACACGGATGAAAGGGAGGGACAAGACAGGGATCTAAAAGATATTGGGCTGCGGATACCCCATTTGAGTATAATCTTTGGTGATTCCCTACAAGGGAAAGACCTTGTTTGGACCTGTTTTAACGGAAGGTCTCTCTGATATTACGAGGGGTAAGGGACATTCCTTCCCTCAGGATAAAAAAAACTTTCAAGGGAAGTCATTCAGATCTTTCTGCCAAGCAGGAGCAGTCTAAGCTTTCCTGGCGAACCAGTCAATCTTGGAATAGGGGAAAGCAATCCAAGAATCCTGCTGGTGAACCAAAGACAGTAGGATAGGCCTGCCCCCAATCAGGGAGGACTCTGTATCCTAGGGATACAATATGAAGTTTAGGATTTTTTATCCCAGGGGCGGGTCTTTGCTTTCAAGATTATCTGCAGAAGAAGAGAGGCATACTTACTCTGCATTGGGGACCACTCTGTTATGGGAGTGATAATTCCTGTTCGGATTTAGGAACAGGGGCTGGGGAACCTTCAAATCTATTTTAGATCCCAGGAGTCTTAAACATTTCCTCAAACTACCGTCCTTCAGATGGAAGCTATTCGTTCCGTTCTCCCTTGATCCAAGAGGGTCAATCTATGACAACTGTGGATTTAAAGATGCGTATTTGCAGGTTCCCATTCAACAACAGACAAGTTCCTTCACGGATATGTCATCCTTCCTGAGATCTCTCGGACGGGAGGTAAATTTGGGAAAGAGTTCCTTAGCCATAAGTACAAGGGTTTCTTTTGTGGGAACAATAATAGATTCTCTATCAATGATGATTTTTGTCTCCTTGAATACTTTTGGAGCAGGAGACAAGGGATTCTCTTCAATGGTGGTTTTCTTAGGATGGGGAGCAGTCTAGGGCTTCCTAAAAGGCTCAGGGAATTTGCACTTAGAGTCTGATCTTCCTATAAACATGCTGGAACCGAGGGCGATTTTCTATGCTCTTCTGACCTGGCCTCAGTTAGCTTTGGTCCAGTTTATCAGGTTCCTGTCGGACAACTTAACGTCTGTGGTTTACATCAATAATCAGGGAGGAATGGGGAGTTCCTTAGTGATGACAGAGGTAACCAAAATAATCCAGTGGGCGGAAGCCCACTCTTGCCGTCTGTCGGCGACCCACATCCCAGGGGTGGACAATTGGGAGGCGGTCTTCCTGAGCAGGCAGATTTTTCATCCGGGGGAGTGGGACCTCAATCCGGAAGTGTTTTCCAGTCCGATTCTCAAATGGGGTCAGCTGGAATTGGATATCATGGCATCTCGGCAGAATGCCAAGATACAGAGGTATGGTTTGAGGTCCAGGGACTCTCAGGCGGTACTAGTAGTTACCCTGGCTGTACCTTGGATCTTCGGTCTAGCATACCTATTTCCTCTGTTTACTCTTCTTCCTCGGGTGATGCCCGAATCAAGCAGTAGAAGGCCTCGGTGATTCTTATTGCACCGGCTTGGCCTCGCAGGATTTGGTATGCAGATCTGGTGGACATGTCATCTCTACCACCTTAGAGACTTCCGTTGAGGAAGGATTTTCT
Organism: Bombina bombina; assembly: GCF_027579735.1. NCBI lineage: Eukaryota > Metazoa > Chordata > Amphibia > Anura > Bombinatoridae > Bombina > Bombina bombina. Next base: position 990,457,572 of record NC_069501.1, read on the forward strand.
AATGAAGGGCCCTTTCTTCATCCAGGTCTAGTTTCTTTGAAGCTGACTGTTTGGAGAACGCTTAAATTTTACTCAAGTGGGGCTTTTCGGAATCGGTCAGAGACCATGAGTCAGGTTCATAAACCTGTAACTAGTAGGATTTTCCATAAGGATTTGGCGTAAATTTCTCTATAGGTGTGAATCCAAGGTCTACTCCTGGAGAAGGATTTTCGTCTAGTTCCCTAAAGGATAAGATCTGTTAGACGTCTGGTGGATGCTCCAGATGTACAATTTTTTGTCAGGCCTTTGGTTAGGATTAGGCCTGTGTTCAAGTCAGTTACTCCTCCATGGAGTCTGAATTTAGTCCTCAATGGACTTCAAGGGGCTCCGTTTGAGCCTATGCATTCCTAAAATATTAAGTTTTTATCTTGGAAAGTTTTGTTCTTGTTGCTATTTCTTCTGCTCGCATAGTATCAGAGTTCTCTGCATTGCAGTATGAGTCCCCTTACTTTGTTCTCCATTTGGATAAGGTAGTTTTACGTACAAAATTAGGATTTCTTCCTAAGGTAGTTTCTGATAGGAACATTAATCAGGAGATTGTTGTTCCTTCCTTGTGTCCTAATCCTTCCTCTCAGAAGGAACGGCTTCCAAACAATTTGGACGTGGTTCGTGCCCTAAGGTTTTACCTGCAGACGAATAAGGATTTTAGTCAGTCTTCTGCTTTATTTGTGGTTTTCAGGTACACGTAAGGGGCAGAACATTATAGCTACTTCTCTTTCTTTTTGGCTGAAGAGTATCATACGTTTTGCATATGAGACGGCTGGACAGCAGCCTCCAGAGAGAGTTACGGCTCATTCCACGAGGGTTGTTGCTTCCTCATGGGCGTTCAAAGATGAAGCTTCTGTGGAACAGATTTGAAAGGCTGCAACTTGGTCCTCTCTTCACATTTTTTCAAAGTTCTACAAGTTTGTCACTTTTGCCTCGGCTGAGGCCATTTTTGGGAGAAAGGTTCTTCAAGCAGTGGTGCCTTCCGTTTAGGTTCCCGGTCTTGTCCCTCCCGTATCATCTGTGTACTCTATCTTGGGTATTGAATCCCATTAGTAATTAAGATGATCCGTGGACTCATTGTGTCATTAAAAAGAAAAGAAAATTTATGCTTACCTTATAAATGTATTTCTTTTGACACGAGTCCACTGCCCGCCCTGTTCTTGAAAGACAGGTTGTTGGTTATTATAAACTTCAGACACCTCTGCACCTTGGTTTTTCCTTTCTATTCTTAACTTGAGTGGGAGGGAAGGGAGGAGCCATTTAAAAGCTTTGCTGTGGTGCTCTTTGCCACCACCTGCTGACCAGGAGGTGAATATCCCATTAGTAATTAAGATGATCCTTGGACTCATCGTGCCAAAAAAATAAATAAATTTATCAGGTAAGCATGCTCTATTTAATTTCAACATGTATTGTGCATTATTGAACCAAGTTATGTGTTTAACCCACGCAGAGATTGCAAAAGGGATATGAAAGGGAAAAAAAAAGTTAATTTAATTTAAAGTACACATAAAAAGAAACAGGATAGTGTTAAAACAGAAAAACTTTACTTGATTTCTTGCAAGATTAGTACAATAGAAATTATCAGTGTAGCCACTGCCTTTAGTGAGATATGAGAGCAGACAATATTGTAGTTTTCTCCTAGCAACCACTTTGCCTTCCTGTAAAGACCACAGCCATGACAAGAAGTAGTGGACCCTACACAAATTATTATTTTATTTTTTTTAAACTTAAGTGTAAAAATCCTCTTTAAAATGATAAACAATACATATTCTAATTATATAACCGACTGTTTAGTGATTTGTTTTTTTAATTGAAACAATGAAACAGACTGTTTTAAATCCTTTTAAGATTGCCATAAGTCATAAAATTACATTCTCTAATTTTACGACTATCAACCCTACACAGTGTTCTCCACAGGAAAGTTTGTCAGCCAGGTGGCAGTGTAATATTTTCTAATATTATATCATTTTCTGCTATCCAAAGCACTAATAGCATAATTTAGCATACATTTATTTAATAATTTAATTTGTGCAATAAAAATTGAACAGCTTTAATATTAGCTAACTTAGCTTAAAGTGAATGAGAACGTTCATGAATCAGTGCCCAGTTTTTAAAAATACACTATTAAAAACAAGGGCACTTTCATTCATGAAACTTTATATTGCAGCGTTTTTTGTTTTTTTAATACTTCTTTTTCTGCAGCAAAGCCGGATCAGCAATCCTCTGCATGCTTCTCATGCTGTACTTAACACAGCAATGACGAAACCGGCTTCCTCTGCAATGTAAAGTTTCATTAATTAAAGTGTCCCTGTTTTTAAAAACCAGGCACTGATCCATGAAAGTTTACATTCACTTTAATATTGGCTAAAATTTTAGCCAGGTGGTCAGTAAAAATCAGTCGGTTGGTGCACCCTCTAAAAAGGTCCTGGGAAGAACATTGCCATACTACTGTGAGTTTTACCCCCAGTAGAAGTGTCAGTTGGTACATGTAAAGTACTGTAGGTACCGAGTGGAACCCACCATTGATCCACACAGCAGCACTAGTCATACAATTCAGATGTGCAACTAGCACTGCTGATTGGATCACACATGGGTTAAACACACAGTAGTGCAGGGTCGACAGTTGTAAAATTACATGCTTTAACAAATTAGAGCATGTAATTTTTCCAAATTTTAAAGAAACTTATAAAGGGATATGAAAGTCAAAAAGTTTTGTGCTTCTGACAGATACCATTTAAAACAAAAAAAAATCCAATTTACTTTTATCAAATTTGCTTCATTCCCTTGTATTTCTGTGCTAAAGAGATACCTAGGTAGGCATCTAGATCATTCAATGGAAGGATATAGTGCTGCCATCTAGTGCTCTTGCAAATTGATAACGTTCTTCCAAAACTGCTGCCAGTGCCATAGATTACTACAGAAATGGGCCGACTCCTAAGCATACGTTTAAATAAAAGAACGAAGAGATGTAAGTAAATTAGAAAGTTGTATTCCCATTTCCTTACACTAAACTCTCTACTTGACCCACTGCAATCTGGATTTCATCCCCATCACTCCACAGAGACAGCAATTGTCAAGGTTACCAACGACCTACTTACAGCAAAATCCAAAGGCCACTTCTCTCTGCTTGTCCTCCAGCCTTTGAAACTGTTGACCACCCTCTTACCTCTTATGCTCCAAACCCTCCAATCCTTCGGCATATGGGACACAGCTCTCACGTGGTTCTCTTCCCATCTATCTAACCATACCTTTAGTGTAGCCCTCTCTGGAGCATCCTCTGCCCTGTTACCACTTTCTGTTGGGGGTACCTCAAGGCTCTGTCCCCTTCTCTTTTCAATCTAAACATTATCATTTGGTTCCTTAATAAAGTCCCACGGGTTTCAATACCATTTGTATGCCGATGACACCCAAATCTCTCTGCACCAGACCTACTTCCTTCCTTCCTAACCCGTGTCACTGTGTCTTTCTCATATCTCATTCTTGGATGTCCTCTCACTACCTTAAGCTAAATCTCTCCAAAACTGAACTCCTTATTTTTCCCCCTTCTTCCAAAATCTCCACCCACCCACAATTTTCTATAACTGTTGATAATTGTATTACCCCTAACCCGCATGCCTGATGTCTTGGTGGGTCACACTTGACAGACCTTTCTTTCACTCCTCACATTCAGTCCTTGGCTAAAGCCTACCGCTTCCACCTTAAAAACCTCTACAATAAGACATTTCCTCACACAAGACACAGCTAAGATTTTAATCCACTCTCTCATCCTTTCCCGCCTCAACTATTGCAACTCCGTCCTCTCTGGTTTCCCTAACTGTCGCCTAGTTCCTTTACAATCCATAATAAATGCCTCTGCCAGGCTCATCTTCCTTACACGTCGCTCTTCATCTGCTGCACCTCTCTGCCAATCCCTTCACTGGCTTCCTCTTTCCTCCAGGATTAAACACAAAATCCTCATTCTGACATACAAATCCCTCAACTACACTGCCCCCCCTACATTTCAGACCTTGTCTCCAGATACTCTCCCTCCCAATACTCTCCCTCCCGTCCCCTTTGCTCACGATCTCCTCTCATTACTTCCTCACATTCCCGTTTACAGGACTTCTCCAGACTGGCTCCCATCTTGTGGAACTTCCTGCCTCGCTCAACAAGACTCTCCCCTAGTTTTAACAGCTTCAAGCACTCCCTAAAGACTCTACTATTCAGCGATGCATACAACCTACACTAACCTTTCCTAACTCCATTGCTTTCCCCTTGAACCCCTTAGAATGTAAGCCTATGAGCCCAGCTGTTAGTAGATCGCCTTCATAAAAGCCGACTACAACAGTGCAACTCTTGGCAGGGCCCTCTACACATTTGATCCCTAAAGATGTGCTTGTATATCGCCTATCCTTATAGCGCTGTGGAATCTGTTGGCGCTCTACAAATACCCGATAATAAAATAACCTGTAGAAAATTACATGCTCTGTCTGAATCATGAAAGAAAAATGTTCAGTTTCATACTGTATGGGAACAACAAAAATTACAACTTCAGAGCAGGAAACTCTGTAAATACTTGTGACTGCTGCTCCCGAGTGTTTCACTAGTGGTTTACTGCTAGGGGCTGCAATGCTTGTGGTTCCTAAGCAGGACTTTACCTGTGTATATATAAACCCTTTGCTGGTTTTAAAATTAAAAACAGTAATGGACCAGCAGTCTAAAAATGACACACTAAAAAACAGGACAAATGTCTTTTTGGATTAGAATAAGCTTTGAAAGACATTCTAGTGCAAAAAATTGCATGCTCTTATTTGTCAATAGGTTCAATTTTCACCCTCTTAATCCTTTTGTGCCGGGGTTAACTTGTCTACATCAGAACTGTTCAGATGTAAACAAATCTGATCACGAGATTTCAATGATGGGATTGCATTGGGGGGGGCGTTCCTATGATGCTAGGCACACCCTTCAGACCGCGATCCCATCAGGGAAGCGCCAGTGGCTTCAGGAAAGCCAAGCGGTTAGGACGTTGTATTTCGTCCTTTGACGCTAAAGCCCAGCAAAATTCGGAATACAACGTCCTAATGGTGTTAAAGGGTTAATGCTGCAACTATGTGAATAACCCTGCAAAGAAGTTAAACGCATAGTTATCCAACAGTCAGTGCTCCAAGAGCTGAACACAGCCAGTGATGGGTGGGATTATTCGACTGTGGCGGACAATTGGCTCACTAGCCGTTCCCTGCTCTGGACCAGCAGTTGATGGTGCAAAAAAATTGCATGCAGGCACAGAAAAACACAACATTAAATTTTTAAAATTGAAATTTCTCTAAAAAAGGAAATGTATTCATTTTACAATAACATGAGTCCACGGATTTCGTCCTTGCTTATGGGATATCGCCTCCTGGTCAGCAGGAGGAGGCAAAGAGCACAACAGCAGAGCTGTATATATATAGCTCCTCCCTTCCCTCCCACTCCAGTCATTCGACCGAAGTTAGGAAGAGAAAGGAAAAGCCAAGGTGCAGAGGTGACTGAAGTTTAACAAAGACCTATCTAGAAAAAAACAGGGTGGGCCGTGGACTCATCGTATCGTAAAAAAAGAATTTATCAGGTAAGAATAAATTTCCTTTTCTTTTACAAGATACGAATCCACGGATTTCATCCTTACTTATGGGATACAATACCAAAGCTATAGTACACGGATGAAAAGGGAGGGACAAGACAGGGAACCTAAACGGAAGGCACCACTGCTTGAAGAACTTTCCTCCCAAAAACAGCCTCAGACGAGGCAAAAGTATCAAATTTGGAAAAAGTGTGAAGAGACGACCAAGTTGCAGCTTTGCAAATCTGTTCAACAGAAGCATCATTTTTGAATGCCCATGAGGAAGCCACAGCCCTAGTGGAATGAGCCGTAATTCGTTCAGGAGGCTGCTGTCTAGCAGTCTTATATGCAAAACGGATGATACTCTTCAGCCAAAAAGAAAAAATGGCCGTAGCTTTCTGACCCCTACGCTTCCCAGAAAACACAACAAACAGGGAAGAAGTTTGACGAAAATCCTTAGTGGCCTGCAAGTAAAACTTCAAGGCGCGGACCACGTCCAAATTATGTAACAGTCGCTCATTCTTAGAGGAAGGATTAGGACACAAAGAAGGAACAACAATTACCTGATTAATATTTTTATTTGAAACAACCATAGGAAGAAAACCAGGTATGGTACGTAACATCACCTTATCTGAAAGAAAAATAAGATAAGGAGAATCGCATTGTAATGCCGAAAGCTCAGATACTCTGCGAGCAGAAGAAATAGCAACCAAAAATAAAACTTTTCAAGATAATAACTTAATATCTATGGAATGCATAGGTTCAAACAGAACCCCTTGAAGAACATTAAGAACTAAATTCAAACTCCAAGGAGGAGCAATTGGTCTAAACACAGGCCTGATTCTAGTCAGAGCCTGACAAAAAGATTGAACATCTGGAACATCTGCCAGACGCTTGTGTAACAAAATAGACAAAGCAGAAAACTGTCCCTTTAAGGAACTTGCTGACAACCCTTTCTCCAATCCGTCTTGGAGAAAAGACAAAATCCTGGGAATCCTAACCCTACTCCATGTGTAGCCCTTGGATTCGCACCAATAAAGATATTTGCGCCATATCTTATGGTAAATTTATCTAGTAACAGGCTTACATGCCTGAACCAAGTTACCTATGACCGAATCAGAAAACCCTTGCTTAGATAAAATCAAGGGTTCAATCTCCAAGCAGTTAGCTGCAGAGAAACTAGATTCAGATGGAAGGGCCCCTGAATGAGAAGGTCTGTCCTGAATGGAAGCTTCCACGGTGGCTAAGATGACATGTCCACCAGATCAGCATACCAAGTCCTGCGAGGCCACGCAGGAGCAATGAGGATCACTGAAGCCCTCTCCTGTTTGACTCAAGCAATCACCCGGGGGAAGAAGAGCAAATGGAGAGAACACATAAGCTAGGCTGAAAGACCAAGGCACTGCCAAGGCATCTACCAGCTCGGCCTGGGGATCCCTGGACCTGGACCCGTATCTTGGAAGCTTGGCATTCTGACGAGACGCCATAAGATCCAACTCCGGCCTGCCCCATCTGAGAATCAGGTCGGCAAATACCTCCGGATGGAGCCCCCATTCTCCCGGATGAAATGTCTGTCTGCTCAGAAAATCCTCTTCCCAGTTTTCCACACCTGGGATGTGGATCGCCGACAAAAAACAAGAATGAGACTCCGCCCACTGTATGACCTTGGCTACTTCTTTCATCGCTAAGGAACTCCTTGTTCCTCCCCGATGATTGATGTAAGCCACGTTCGTAATGTTGTCCGACTGGAATCTAATGAATTCGGCCGAAGCGCATTGAATATTGCTCTAAACTCTAGGATATTGATGGGAAGTAGCGACTCCGTTCGAGTCTATACACCCTGGGCCCTCAGGGAGTTCCAGACTGCTCCCCATCCTAACAGGCTGGCATCCGTCGTCACTTTCACCCAGGAGGGTCTGCGAAAGCATGTCCCCTGGGATAGATGATCCAGCGACAACCACCATAGAAGAGAGTCCCTTGTCTCCTGATCTAGATTTATTGGAGGAGACAGATTTGTATAATCTCCATTCCACTGTCTGAGCATGTTCAGTTGCAGAGGTCTGAGATGAAACCGAGCAAACGGAATGATGTCCATTGCCGTTACCATCAGTCCAATTACCTCCATGCACTGAGCCACTGACGGCGGAGGATTGGTCTGAAGGGCTCGGCATGTGTTCAGAATCTTTAATTTTTTGACCTCCGTCAAAAAAAATATTTCATGGATAGAGAGTCGATTAGAGTTCCCAAGAAAGGAACCCTTGTCTGTGGAACTAGCGAACTCGTTTCCAGATTTACCTTCCACCCATGAGTCCTCAGGAAGGATAGAACAATGTCGGTATGAGACTTTGTCAGTTGATAAGACGCCTGGATCAGAAGATCGTCCAGATAAGGTGCCACTGCAATCCCCGCGGTCTTAGAACCGCCAGCAGAGACCCCAGAACCTTTGTGAAAATTCTGGGTACCGTGGCCAGACGGAAAGGCAGCGCCACAAACTGAAAATGTTTGTCCAGAAAGGCAAACCTCAGGAATTTGTGATGTTCTCTGTGGATAGGAACATGAAGATATGCATCCTTTAAATCCACGGTAGTCATAAATTGACCCTCCTGGATCAATAGAAGAATGGTACGAATAGTTTCCATCTTGAATGATGGAACTCTGAGAAACTTGTTTAGACTCTTCATCTTGAGATCTAAGATAGGTCTGAAAGTTCCCTCTATTTTGGGAACTACGAACAGATTTGAATAAAACCCCTGTCCCTGAATAGGAACGGGACAAATTACTCCCATGGAGGAGAGGTCTCTTACACAGCGTAAGAACACCTCTCTCTTTATCTGGTCTACAGACAATCGAGAAAGAAGAAACCTTCCTCTGGGGGAAGAATTTCTGAATTCAAGCTTGTATCCTTGAGACACTATTTCTAATGCCCAGGGATCCTGAACATCTCTTATCCAAGCCTGGATGAAGAAAGACAGACAGTCTGCCCCCTACTAGGCTTCTTGGATTGTTTACCCTTGTTCCAAGACTGGTTTGGTCTCCAGGTAGATTTGGCTTGTCAATAGTTAACTTCCTGTTTAGAAGAAGAGGAAGGGGGGTTCCCTTAAAGTTTCGAAAGGCACGAAAATTACTCTGTCGACCCCTCTGTTTGGCTTTCTTATCCTGAGGGAGGGAATGACCCTTACCTCCCGTTATGTCAGAAATAATCTCCTTTAAGTCAGGCCCGAACAGGGTCGTCCCCTTGTAAGGAATAGCCGAAAGCTTAGCTGACACATCCGCAGACCAAGATTTTAACCATAAAGCTCTGCGTGCTAAAATGGAAAATCCTGAACTCTTAGCCGCTAATTTGGTAATCTGAAAAGAAGCATCTGTAATAAAAGAATTAGCTAACTTAAGAGCTTTAATTCTATCTTGTATTTCTTCCAAAGAAGTCTCAGTTTTAAGAGACTCTTCTAAAGCATCAAACCAATAAGCAGCCGCAGTCGTAACTGTAACAATGCAGGCCGTCGGTTGCAATAGCAACCCCTGATGAACATATATTCTTTTAAGCAGACCCTCCAATTTCTTATCCAAAGGGTCCGTAAAAGCACAACGATCCTCAATAGGGATAGTAGTTCGTTTAGCCAAGGTTGAAATAGCTCCCTTCCACCCTAGGGACCGTCTTCCAAGAGTCCCTAATGATGTCAGCGATAGGATACATCTTCTTGAAAACGGGAGAAAAAGGAACACCCGGTCTCTCCCATTCCTTAGAAATAATTTCTGAAGTTCTCTTTGGAACAGGAAATACATCCGAATAAGAAGGAACCTCTAAGTATCTGTCCAACTTACTCAATTTCTCTGGAGGAACCACAATTTAATCACAGTCGTCCAGAATCACCAAAACCTCCCACAATAACAGACGGAGGTGTTCAAGTTTAAACCTGAAGGAAACCGTATCTGGATCCGTCAGAGGTAAGCCACTTCCTGAGTCAGAAAGTTCCCCCTCGGATAGAACCTCCATACCCTCCAATTCAGAGCCCTGGGAGGGTAGATCTGAGATCGCCATCAAAGCATCAGAAGCTGAATTGACCGTGAGGTTATCCTTCCTACTGCGTTTGCCTTGGAGTACCGGAAAGGCAGATAACGCCTCAGAAAGGCTAGATGACATGACCGCAGCAATGTCCTACAGAGTGATTGTAGCAGAAGCTATAGAAGAACCTGGCGCCGCTTGGGCGGGCGTTAAGGGCTGTGACGCTTGGGGAGAAAGTTGCGGCATACTCTGAGTCTCATCTGCCGAACCCTGAGAAACATCCGCCTTAGATATACTTTTATTAAAGAAAATCTGCTCTCTAAACTAATTCCCTCTCAGTGCATGAGGGACAAAAAAAAAAATAAAAATAACAGGGGGTTCCACATTAGCATTCAAACACATAGAACATTTACTGCGTTAAAGGTCTTCCATGACAACAAATAAGCAAATGCAATATTGGTCGTGCCACTGATAATTATTTAAAACATAAATATGCAATTAGCTTAACCCAAATGATAACAAAAACTTTTGAAAACCAAGTGTACTGTGCCTTTAAAAAATAAAACCGTTTCAAATTTTCCTGCACAACACTCAATAATAGAAGAGAAAAGAAACTGCGTTTTTACTTTTTCCCTTTGAACTTTAGCAATTGCGTTTATACTTTTTTCTTTTTTTTTGCACCAACCTCGCCGCAGCAGAGCCTACCTGCCCCACAAGACAACAACTATATCAAGACATGAAAGTGTAATTATTAAAAAAATGTAAGCATTTACAAAGCCTTTCATGAATTAAAGTCCCCATCTTTTACTTTATGATTACTAATATTGTAAACACAAACGTTAAAGGGACATAAAACCCTAAATTTTTCTTCCATGATTCAGAAAGAGCATGTGATTTTAAACAACTTTCTAATTCACTTCTATTATTTAATTTGCTTCCTTCTCTTGGTATCCTTTCCTGAATGATTTATCTAGGAAAGCTCAGGAGCTGCAAAGAACCTAGGTTCTAGCTGCCGATTGGTGGCTGAAAACATATACCGATTGTCATTGGCTCACCCATGTGAGCAGTTAAAAACCCAGTACTGTAGTGGATTGCTGCTCCTTCAACAAATGATACCAAGAGAATGAAGTAAATTGATAATAGAAGTAAAATTGTATGTTCTACCTACACACATCTCAACTCTCCCTGAAGTTCTGGGAGTCTCCCTGATTGTAATAGCGGCTCCCTGATGCCAACAAATGGAATACAATCTCCTTGAAACTCCAAGTACCATGATCCAATGTGGCCCAAATTCGGAAAAGTGTTTCTTTAAGGAATGCCTTTAGTTGCTGGGACATTACAGAACCCTCAATGCATGCATCAGTAACCAAAAAGCCCCCACTGATTCTAATAAAATAAAACACAAGTACTAGCTTATTTACTGCGCGTAATTAAACTTTGTATTCTAAAATATTAATGCATTCAACAAGCGTACGATCACTGGAAAATAGGTTTGTTGTATGTGGGTGTGTTCAAGGTGTCCAATATATAACTGGGAGGGGGGCGACGCAGTAGCGGGTGAAGCCACCTCCCTGAAATGAGTTTTTGCAGGTTGGGATGTCTGTACCTAAATCATGATTTTTTTTTCATTTTTTTTTTGGGGGGGGGGGTTCGGGTTCATGTCCCTTTAACGTTTACCAGAACTTTAAAAAAAAAAAACTTTCCAATTTACTGATGTTATCTAATTTGCTTCATTTTCTTTGTTTTAAAAAATAGCTAGCTGCGGATTGGTGGTTGCACATATATATGTCTTTTCATTGGCTTACCAATGTGTTCAGCTAGCTCCCAGTTGCTGCACCTTCAAAAAAGGATAGCAAGAAAACACAGCAAAATTGATCATAGAAGTTGGACCGTTGTTTAAATTGTATGATGTGTCTGAAACATAACAAAAAGTTTGGGTATCATGTCCCTAATCTATACACAGGTGTTATGGGGACTTTCACAAATCATGCACCTGTGTTCTCGGTTAAAGTTCGGTACATTTAAACATAAGCTCTGATGCTGTATTGCTAACAGAAGCAATGCTTTGTAACGAATAAAGCATATATTACACCCAGACTAGTAAGTAGTGTCAGTGGACAAGGAAGAAATTAGGCGTTTCGCTTTATTTAACATTGACAGGACTTGTGACTTTTTGTTTTCTGCCTGGCAGGTATAAACACTTATTTAAAAAAAAATTGAAGTCGTGGCTTAGTACTGAAATCGTTAGAACCTACAATTATTGTTTTATACAGCGTTCAGTATTACGCTACATATTTACGTCCCAGATTTCCCGCGCTGCACTATACACAGTTGTCAGGTCCTCCCCCACAAGCCACAGTTACTTTATGCAAGACTCACGTGTCCAGGCGGATCTTCTTAAGGGCCACCACTTCCCCAGTTACCCTATTCCGAGCTTTGTAAACAACACCATACGTGCCCTCTCCTATTTTTTCCACCTTCTGAAAGTTTTCCATAATACACAGATGTGTTTAACTTGGTTCCGATTGTCCAGAATCGGATTCGATAAGGTTCAGTTTCTGGGATCTCTCTTCCGGACTCCCCAAAGTGGTACCTCCCGTAAAACTTCCCGCCACTCGCAGGCCGCGCCTATTCGAACTCGTGATTGGCTGATACTTGTGCTCATTTGTAATAGAGTACAACATGGCTCTTTTCCAGTTTCTAGAGCTTTGTAAAATGTTATCAGTGGCGTGCGGTATTATACAAATTGTTTAACAACCTCAGGAAGATTTGCAGTAAAACAAAAATAGTTTTAATCACAATGAACGTCTGAGTGGCGATATATTAGCATTACGTATACAGTCAGGAAATCAGCGATTTTGTTTTTTAATTGAACAATACAATTCGTGATACCTACATTCTACAAACAGAAGAGTAATCAATGCGACTAATAGGCTGAATTAGTCATATTTTTCCTGTCAAAACTTTGGGAACACATTCAATGTACGCGGCCTCTTTAAAAAAAAGTCATTCTATTGTTTAATATTTATAATTAGGCTTACCATAACATTTAGAGGTGAAACTGGGACCACCTGGTGCGGTGCCAGTGGGGGTGTGGTCAGCAGCGTGGTCAAGGGGGCGTGGCAATTACCAGTCCTTTTAAAGTAGTAGCTTTTATGTGTGTAATGTTTCATGGATACTCTACCCTTCCTCAGTCAAACAAGTGAATCACACAGTTTAAATAGACCATAACACCACCCCCTAGTGAAAATGGCACCATTACGTTGTCATGGCAAATAAATCATTAATCTAAATCTCAGATTCTAAATAATGCCAAACATCAAGCATAATTATCACTTTCATAATGATCAATTTCACAATTTAATATCTGCAGTGTAATATATGTTTTATGTGTCTAAGGAACAGAGCCAAATACTGATAAGGCATAAATACAACATTGAATGAAAGTAAAAAAGAAACACGTACCTGCTAAAGCTGTTTAAGAGTCTACTCTATACCATAATGCAGGAAGATTATAGCCAAAATGCTATCCTGCATGAAATAAAGCAAGATCCAGGCCAAAAATCCTTCCTGTCTGTACTTCCTAGTCATACCCATATGATTCCCCTAAAGGTGTATTACCGGCAATGTCACCAGGGGTGGGGGGGGGGGGTGTTAAATTCTTAGAAAAATAAACCAAGTAGTACTACAAAATTAAAAAAACCCTATGCTGCTCACTCAGCCTGTATTACTAAATGTAAACTTTGAAGGACACGAACGTTAAGCTAAGCAAGGCTGTATGTAACAAAGTATCAGCATCCAACTATGCTGGAGAGCCACAGTCCTGTCATTTTGAATAATGTGTCTGGGTTTCAGATGGTCTGAAACCCAGACACATGATTTGAAACCTGGAGGTGGCAACTCTACTGGGACAGAATGAACAACTGGGTGGGACACTGGGACAGCGCCTCCAAACCGGGACAATCCCAGTAAAAGTGGGACTTCTGGTAAGCCTATTTATAATTGATATTTTAGGGGATGTACTAAAAGGAATGACAAGGGTGAATGACAAAATGGAATGCCCATAGACTTTAATGGGATGTAAAATTAAAAGTGTTGAAGCAACAAAACTATGAGATATATCAACTAGATATTTACCAGATATGTTCCCCAGGTACAGTAGCATATTCTGAAAGTGAGATTACTTCAGATTATAGCTGCTTTCTATGGAATGACAAGGGTGAATGACAAAGTGGAATGCCTATAGACTATAATGGGATTACATTTTAAAGTGCTATAGAAACTAAACTATGATACATATCAAATAGATATTTACCAGATATGTTCCACAGGTACAGTAGCATATTCTGAAAGTGAGATTACGTCAGATTATAGCTGCTTTCTATGTAATGACAAGGGTGAATGACAAAATGGAAGAGACAAGGGGGAGAGACAAAAATATTCTGAAAGTGAGATTACGTGAGATTATAGTTGCTTTCTATGGAATGACAAGGGTGAATGACGAAATGGAATGCCCAGACTATAATATGATTACATTTAGTGCTATAGAAACACAAATATGAGACATATCAAGTAGATATTTACCATATATGTTCCCCAGGTACAGTAGCATATTCTATAAATGAGATTACGTGAGATTATAGCTGTTTTCTATGGAATGAGAATGGTGAATGACAAAATGGAATGCCCATAGACTTTAATGGGAGGTAAAATTAAAAGTGTTAAAGCAACAAAACTATGTGACATATCAACTAGATATTTACCAGATATATTCCCCAGGTACAGTAGCATCATATTATAGCTGCTTTCTATGGAATGACAAGGGTGAATGACAAAATAGAATGCCTATCCTGTTATATAAAAGGCCAAGTGTGTTTGTCCGAAGCTGTCATGCGCAGTAGAGACAGCTCGAGGACAAACACACCTGGCCTTACCTGACATGCTGTTTGCGGCGGTGGGGCAAAAGTGGGCGTGGTCGGGCAGGAGCATGGGCGTGGCCGGGAACGTTTGGCGCGAGAGAGAGGGGAGAGAAATAGAAAGAGAGGGGGAGAGACAAAAAGAGATGGGAAAGAGCTAAAGAGAGGGAAATAGCAGAAGAGAGGGGGAGGGAGTACAAAATAGATGGGAAAGAGCAAAAGAGAGGGGGAGAGAGCGCACAGAGAGGGGGAGAGAGCGCAAAGAGAGGGGGGAGAGAGAGAACAAAAGAGAGGGGGAGAGCACAAAAGAGAGGGGGAGAGCACAAAAGAGAGGGGGAGAAAGAGAGCAAGGGACTGCTGTACTGCAAAAAATGGCCCGTGTAAACAGGCTTTAGGACTAGTAGACTATAATGGTATTACATTTAAAAGTTCTATAGCAACAAAAATATTAGACATATCAAATAGATATTTACCAGATATGTTCCCCAGGTACAGTAGAATATTCTGAAAGTGAGATTACGTCAGATTATAGCTGCTTTCTATGTAATGACAAGGGTGAATGACAAAATGGAATGCCCATAGACTATAATGGGATTACATTTAAAAGTGCTATAGCAACGAAAATACGAGACATATCAAATAGATATTTACCAAATATGTTCCCAAGGTACAGTAGCACATATTCTGAAAGTGAGAATACATCAGATTATAGCTGCTTTCTATGGAATGGCAAGGGTGAATGACAAAATGGAATACCCATAGACTATAATGGGATTGCATGGAACAGGTATATATAAACTGCGCTTTCCAGTTATCACATAAAGTATTTCACAACAGATATAGAACTAACATATTAAAATACTATAGAAAGTAAGTGGTATATAGTTTTACGTACACTATACAATACAGAGAATATAGGGTAAAACTTGAAAGTGACTTGTATACTTATAATCAGATCAGAAAAGTGTATATCACCCCTGTTGGTATGTAAGTTCCTGCATATAATGGAAGCAGAGGAAAATGTATTTTCCTATATATGTCCCTGGAAAGCGGTGTGGACAATTCCAAGCGGTGGCCTCAGAAAATGCTGTCAATGGATGCTGCTCTTATTATACTGAGAGGACTATGATCCCCCTCCCAAATGGAACTTGTAAAACAAAAACAGAGAGCGCAAACCACTCTAAGAGTAAAAGTATTTAATACAAATTGTAAAGTGCAAGTAAAAAATAAACGTACAGGAATTAAAAACAACAAAGAATATAGTGCATATCACTACAGAAACTCTGTTGCAGGCCAGATGAGTGTTGACTTGTGTCACTCGGTCCTTCCTACAGTCTAAGCGCAACCGGAAAGCCGTGAAGACTTGGAGGTGCGGGGCTACTTAAAGTAATAGCCTGTGTCTACGATATAGCTCGTCAACGTGTTTCATCGTGATCCGACCCAACTTTGTCAAGAAGTGATGTATCAACAAACCGCTTAGAATCTTTTGAATTCAGCGGGCTGTCAAAGGTCAGGTACGTTGCAGCGTCTGATTGGCTAACTACGTGTCACTTAATGATTGGCTACTGAATGCCAATGAAATCCTCCCAAGCAGCTGTCATAGCGATATGTGATATAATACATAAAGTGCTAAGAAGGCATATACCTAGCTATTGGACAATACTTATATAGCTATACACATACAAGCATGTATTAAGTAACACTGTAAAAGGGGTACAATGTAAAAAAATTCAGTAATATAAAACGCTTATGATTGAAAACATTAGAATACGTAAAAGGCTATCCGGCAGACAAAATACAAACTATCAATAGTTAATGATGTAGGTAATTGTGTACTGTGATATGAGAAAGTGATCCAGGATACTAAATTTGAAATCCTATCTGCCATCAAAAATGGTTGACTATTATGTGATCTCATAGATAGTTCTGAAGATTATCAGCTGCTACCGCTAAAACACTGTCCTTACTAAAAGAGGGGAGAGATACAACATGGCGTGTTAAACCAAAGAACGAAAATAGATGTATGAGGTTGTAGAAAACTGCGCCTAGATTTATATATATATATATATATATATATATATATACACACTATATAAGACCCCCCTAACTGGATCTTTGATTCAAAGTAACGAAAAAGGGAATAGTAGCGCCAAGGTTGGCTAAAGTATATATAAACAGGATAATTCCGGGACAAAGCTGACTGAAAAGGAGGGTGATATTGTCAATGGTTTATCTAATAATATACAGTTGTGCTCATAAGTTTACATACCCTGGCAGAATTTATGATTTCTTGGCCATTTTTCAGAGAATATGAATGATAACACAAAAACTTTTCTTTCACTCATGGTTAGTGTTGAAGCCATTTATTATCAATCAACTGTGTTTACTCTTTTTAAATCATAATGACAACAGAAACTACTCAAATGACCCTGATCAAAAGTTTACAGACCCTGGTGATTTTGGCCTGATAACATGCACACAAGTTGACACAAAGGGGTTTGAATGGCTATTAAAGGTAACCATCCTCACCTGTGATCTGTTTGCTTCTAATTAGTGTGTGTGTATAAAAGGTCAATGAGTTTCTGGACTCCTGACAGACCCTTGCATCTTTCATCCAGTGTTGCACTGACGTTTCTGGATTCTGAAACCTCTTTTAGTAAGGACAGTGTTTTAGCGGTAGCAGCTGATAATCTTCAGAACTATCTATGAGATCACATAATAGTCAACCATTTTTGATAGCAGATAGGATTTCAAATTTAGTATCCTGGATCACTTCCTCATATCACAGTACACAATTACCTACATCATTAACTATTGATAGTTTGTATTTTGTCTGCCGGATAGCCTTTTACGTGTTCTAATGTTTTCAATCATAAGCGTTTTATTTGCGTTGCAAAGTTTTTATATTACTGAATTTTTTACATTGTACCCCTTTTACAGTGTTACTTAATACATGCTTGTATGTGTATAGCTATATAAGTATTGTCCAATAGCTAGGTATATGCCTTCTTAGCACTTTATGTATTATATCGCTATGACAGCTGCTTGGGAGGATTTCATTGGCGTTCAGTAGCCAATCATTAAGTGACACGTAGCCAGCGAATCAGACGCTGCAACGTACCTGACCTTTGACAGCCCGCTGAATTCAAAAGGTTCTAAGTGGTTTGTTGATATATCACTTCTTGACAAAGTTGGGTCGGATCCCGATGAAACGCGTTGAGGAGCTATATCGTAGTCACATGATCTCCAGACACAGGCTATTACAACTTTGAGTAGCCCCGCACCTCCAAGTCTTCACGACGTTCCGGTTGCGCTTAGACTGTAGGAAGGGCACAAGTCAACACTCATCTGGCCTGCAACAGAGTTTCTGTGGTGATATGCACTATATGCTTTGTTGTTTTTAATTCCTGTACGTATATTTTTTACTTGCGCTTTACAATTTGAATTAAATACTTTTACTCTTAGAGTGGTTTGCGCTCTCTGTTTTTGTTTTAAAAAGTTCCATTTGGGAGGGGGATCACAGTCCTCTCAGTATAATAAGAGCAGCATCCATTGACAGAATTTTCTGAGGCCACCGCTTGGAATTGTCCACACCGCTTTCCAGGGACCTAGATATGAAAATACATTTTCCTCTGCTTCCATTATATGCAGGAACTTACATACCAACAGGGGTGATATACACTTTTCTGATCTGGTTATAAGTATACAAGTCACTTTCAAGTTTTACCCTATATTCTCTGTATTGTATAGTGTATGTAAAACTATATACCACTTACTTTCTATGGTATTTTAATATGTTGGTTCTATATCTGTTGTGAAAAACTTTGTGATAACTGGAAAGCGCAGTTTATATATACCTGTTCCATGCAATCCCATTATAGTCTATGGGCATTCCATTTTGTCATTCACCCTTGCCATTCCATAGAAAGCAGCTATATCATCTCACTTTCAGAATATGTGCTACTGTACCTTGGGAACATATTTGGTAAATATCTATTTGATATGTCTCGTATTTTCGTTGCTATACCAATTTTAAATGTAATCCCATTATAGTCTATGGGCATTCCATTTTGTCATTCACCCTTTTCATTCCATAGAAAGCAGCTATAATCTGACGTAATCTCACTTTCAGAATATGCTACTGTACCTGGGGAACATATCTGGTAAATATCTATTTGATATGTCTGATATTTTTGTTGCTATAGAATTTTAAAATGTAATACCATTATAGTCTACTAGTCCTAAAGCCCGTTTACATGGGCCATTTTTTGCAGTACAGCGGTCCCACCCCTTGCTCTCTCTCTCGCTCCACCTCTGTTTTGCTCTCTCTCTCCACCCTCTCATTTGCTCTCTCTCTCCCCCTCTCTTTTGCGCTCTCTCACCCCCCCTTTTGCGCTCTCTCTCTTTTGCTCTCTCTCTCCCCCTCTCTCTTGCGTTCTCTCTCTCTTTTGCGCTCTCTCTCTCCCCCCTCTTTTGCGGGCTCTCTCTCCCCCTCTCTTTTGTGCTCTCTCTTCCCCCCTCTCTTTTGCGCTCTCTCTCTCCCCCTCTCTTTTGCGCTCTCTCTCCCCCTCTCTTTTGCGCTCTCTCTCCCCCTCTCTTTTGTGCTCTCTCTTCCCACCTCTCTTTTGTGCTCTCTCTCTCCCCCCTCTCTTTTGCTCTGTCTCTCTCCCCTTTTTTTTGCTCTCTCTCTCCATCCCTCTCTTTTGCTCTCTCTCTCTATCCCTCTCTTTGTGCTCTCTCTCTCTCTCCCCCCTCTCTTTTGCTCTCTCTCTCCCCCCTCTCTTTGTGCTCTCTCTCCCCCCTCTCTTTTGCTCTCTCTCTCCCCCCTCTCTTTTGCTCTCTCTCTCCCCCCTCTCTTTTGCTCTCTCTCTTCCCCCTCTCTTTTGCTCTCTCTCTCCCCCCTCTCTTTTGCTCTCTCTCTCCCCCCTCTCTTTTGCTCTCTCTCTCCCCCCTCTCTTTTGCTCTCTCTCTCCTCCCTCTCTTTTGCTCTCTCTCTCCCCCCTCTCTTTTGCTCTCTCTCTCCCCCCTCTCTTTTGCTCTCTCTCTCCCCCCTCTCTTTTGCTCTCTCTCTCCCCCCCTCTCTTTTGCTCTCTCTCTCCCCCCTCTCTTTTGCTCTCTCTCTCCCCCCTCTCTTTTGCTCTCTCTCCCCCCTCTCTTTTGCTCTCTCTCTCCCCCTCTCTTTTGCTCTCTCTCTCCCCCCTCTCTTTTTTGCTCTCTCTCTTCCCCTCTTTATTGCTCTCTCTCCCCCTCTCTTTTGCTCTCTCTCCCCCCTCTCTTTTGCTCTCTCTCCCCCTCTCTATTGCTTTCTCCCTTTCCCCCTCTTATTTTCTCTCTCCCCCTCTCTTTTGCTCTCTCTCTCCCCCCTCTCTTTTTCTCTCTCTTCCGTCTATTTTTGCTCTTTCCCCATTCTTTTGCTCTCTCTCC
Source organism: Bombina bombina (assembly GCF_027579735.1). NCBI lineage: Eukaryota > Metazoa > Chordata > Amphibia > Anura > Bombinatoridae > Bombina > Bombina bombina. The sequence continues at coordinate 990,477,517 of NC_069501.1, forward strand.
CCCATCTCTTCTGCTCTTTCCCCTCTCTTCTGCTCTTTCCCCTCTCTTCTGCTCTTTCCTATATCTTTTTGTCTCTCCCCCTCTCTTTCTATTTCTCTCCCCTCTCTCCCGCGCCCGGCCACGGCTACGCTCCAGTCCGGCCACGCCACCTTTCGCCCCACCGCCGCAAACAGCATGTCAGGTAAGGTCAGGTGTGTTTGTCCTCGTGCTGTCTCTACTGCGCATGACAGCTTCGGACAAACACACTTGGCCTTTTATATAATAGGATGGGCATTCTATTTTGTCATTCACCCTTGTCATTCCATAGAAAGCAGCTATAATCTGATGTAATCTCACTTTCAGAATATGATACTGTACCTGGGGAACATATCTGGTAAATATCTACTTGATATGTCTCATATTTTTGTTGCTATAGCACTAAATGTAATCCCATTATAGTCTATGGGCATTCCATTTTGTCATTCACTCTTGTCATTCCATAGAAAGCAACTATAATCTGATGTAATCTCACTTTCAGAATCTGCTACTGTACCTGGGGAACATATCTGGTAAATATCTACTTGATATGTCTCATATTTTTGTTGCTATAGCACTAAATGTAATCCTATTATAGTCTATGGGCATTCCATTTTTGTCATTCACCCTTGTCATTCCATAGAAAGCAGCTATAATCTGATGTAATCTCACTTTCAGAATATGATACTGTACCTGGGGAACATATCTGGTAAATATCTACTTGATATGTCTCATATTTGTGTTTCTAAAGCACTAAATGTAATCCCATTATAGTCTATGGGCATTCCATTTTGTCATTCACCCTTGTCATTCCATAGAAAGCATCTATAATCTCACGTAATCTCACTTTCAGAATATGATACTGTACCTGGGGAACATATCTGGTAAATATCTACTTGATATGTCTCATATTTTTGTTTCTATAGCACTAAATGTAATCCCATTATAGTCTATGGGCATTCCATTTTGTCATTCACTCTTTTCATTCCATAGAAAGCAACTATAATCGGATGTAATCTCACTTTCAGAATCTGCTACTGTACCTGGGGAACATATGTGGTAAATATCTACTTGATATGTCTCATATTTTTGTTGCTATAGCACTAAATGTAATCCCATTATAGTCTATGGACATTCCATTATGTTATTCACCCTTGTCATTCCATAGAAAACAGCTATAATCTGAAGTAATCTCACTTTCAGAATATGCTACTGTACCTGGGGAACATATCTGGTAAATATCTAGTTGATATGTCTCATAATTTTGTTGCTTAACACTTTTAATTTTACATCCCTTTAAAGTCTAGGGGCATTCCATTTTGTCATTCGCCCTTGTCATTCCATAGGAAACAGCTATAATCTGATGTAATTTAACTTTCAGAATATGCTACTGTACCTGGGGAACATATCTGGTAAATATCTACTTGATATGTCTCATATTTGTGTTTCTATAGCACTAAATATAATCTTATTATAGTCTATGGGCATTCCATTTAGTCATTCACCCTTGTCATTCCATAGAAAGCAGCTATAATCTGATGTAATCTCACTTTCAGAATATGCTACTGTACCTGGGGAACATATCTGGTAAATATCTACTTGATATGTCTCATATTTGTGTTTCTATAGCACTAAATGTAATCCCATTATAGTCTATGGGCATTCCATTTTGTCATTCACCCTTGTCATTCCATAGAAAGCAGCTATAATCTCACGTAATCTCACTTTGAGAATATGATACTGTACCTGGGGAACATATCTGGTAAATATCTATTTGATATGTCTGATATTTTTGTTGCTATAGCACTTTTAAACGTAATACCATTATAGTCTATGGACATTCCATTTTGTCATTCACCCTTGTCATTCCATAGAAAACAGCTATAATCTCACTTAATCTCACTTTCAGAATATGCTCCTGTACCTGGGGAATATATCTGGTAAATATCTACTTGATATGTCTCATATTTGTGTTGCTATAGCACTAAATGTAATCCTATTATAGTCTATGGGCATTTCATTTTGTCATTCACCCTTGTCATTCCATAGAAAACAGCTATAATCTCACGTAATCTCACTTTCAGAATATGCTACTGTACCTGGGGAACATATCTGGTAAATATCCAGTTGATATGTCTCATAGTTTTGTTGCTTCAACACTTTTAATTTTACATCCCATTAAAGTCTATGGACATTCCATTTTGTCATTCACCCTTGTCATTCCATAGAAAGCAACTATAATTTGACGTAATCTCACTTTCAGAATATGCTACTGTACCTGGGGAACATATCTAGTAAATATCTACTTGATATGTCTCATATTTGTGTTTCTATAGCACTAAATGTAATCCTATTATAGTCTATGGGCATTCCACTTTGTCATTCACCCTTGTCATTCCATAGAAAGCAACAATAATCTCACGTAATCTCACTTTCAGAATATGTCACTGTACCTGGGGAACATATCTGGTAAATATCTATTTGATATGTCTCATATTGTAGTTTCTATAGCACTTTAAAATGTAATCCCATTATAGTCTATGGGCATTCCATTATGTCATTCACCCTTGTCATTCCATAGAAAGCAGCTATAATCTGACGTAATCTCACTTTCAGATTATGCTACTGTACCTGGGGAACATATCTGGTAAATATCTACTTGATATGTCTCATATTTGTGTTCCTATAGCACTAAATGTAATCCTATTATAGTCTATGGGCATTCCACTTTGTCATTCACCCTTGTCATTCCATAGAAAGCAACTATAATCTCACATAATCTCACTTTCAGATTATGCTACTGTACCTGGGGAACATATCTGGTAAATATCTATTTGATATGTCTGATATTTTTGTTGCTATAGCACTTTTAAATGTAATACCATTATAGTCTATGGGCATTCCATTATGTCATTCACCGTTGTCATTCCATAGAAAGCAGCTATAATCTGACATAATCTCACTTTCAGAATATGCTACTGTACCTGGGGAACATATCTGGTAAATGTCTAGTTAATAAGTCTCATAGTTTTGTTGCTTTAACACTTTTAATTTTACATCCCATTAAAGTCTATGGGCATTCCATTTTGTCATTCATCCTTGTCATTCCTTTTAGTACATCCCTATTTTAGTTATGTTATTTTTTAACTTTTTTGCACACAAGGGGAAAATTGTCCTCTGACTTGTTATTTAGGGCCAACACCAAGATCTACCAATCTATTTATACTTCGTGCAGTAGTGTATTTGTGTGCTGCCTGGGTCCAAGTATCAAATAATGTCCCACAACTCTGTCCACTACAGTCTAAACCCAACCATAGTCAGCCCTCAAATATTTACATTCAGCAGATTTAGATCTCACATGAGAGAATGCTGATACCCAGCTGAGTAATTTCTCTTAAAACAAAACACACACTGTTAGCAGTAATATTCTCCTGTCTATGTGCAACCCATGTCAGATGATGCCTGGGTCCCATGGTCCCACTTGGACCAAGTATAGGTCCTGTCTTGCCCACCCCCAACAATTCTTGGTCATATTTGTCTCATATTTCTCCAGATCATACTGTGTTGCACTTTCATACACACAAAAAAATTAGCTCAGAAAATAGCCGAATGCTGCTGGCACCTGGCAGTGTCCACTTTCAGCATTCATTTACTAATAGATTGTAAGTTCCCACGGGAATAGGGCCCTCAATTCCTCCTGTATGTGTCTGTAAAATATTGTCCTGTCTCTTACAAGTTTTATATCATTGTTTTATTTAAATTAATTGTATCCATGCAGAACATTTTGGCGCGTCATAAATAAAGTATAATAAAAAATAATAATGCTAAATATTCCAAATGCACATCCCTAATTTATACTGCATGAAGGCTGTATGTTAAAGGGACAGTCTATTCAAAATTAAACTTTCATGATTCAGATAGGGTATGCAACGTTAAACAACTTTCCAATTTACGTTTATCATTAGGGTTACCATATTGTGGCAATGTGGAAACCCTATCATCAAATTTGATTTGTTCTCTTGGTGTCAAGACACAGGTGTGGAAGTCCCTATAAAAGGCTACTCAGTGCTTCACTCTGCACTGAGTTATTGCCTTGGAAGGTGCTTTCCTGGTTCCTGCTCCTCTGCTTTATTCTAAGAACCCTGTTGTAAAGCTAATGTATGATTCTGCTACTACTGAGACCAAAGACCTCTGCTGACATACTTGGGTATGCTATACTGCCGCTGGGACCAAAGACCCCTGTTGTAATAATGAAGTATGCTTCTACCACTGCTGATATCAAAGACCTCTGCTGACATATCCTTGTTAAATGCATATTCTACAACTAACTTGTGCTTACTCTCATATGCTATCTTGTTCCTGGAGATTTCACAAAATATCTTACCAACAGTACTCGCTGAGTTCTGTGCTTGTTAAGAGACTTGTACCTATGTGCATATGCTATCTTGTTCCTGGGCATTTCACAAAATAGCTTGCTAACAGTACTCGCTGAGTTCTGTGCTTGTTGAGAGACTTGTGTTCTATATTGCATTGTAAGATTTGTTCTGGTTCTCTTATTTGATTCATCTGTTTCTGCATATCGTTTCTTCAGTAAAGATTACTCTAGAAAGACTTTCTTGTTTCTGGTTGTTATTCCTGCATACTGAGTTCCAGACACTTCCCCTCACCTTACAGAATAACTCAGTCAAAAAACATGGAACTCGCAGGAATAGTTGAGGACCTTACCCAGCAACTTAACGCTGTATGAGCATTACAAGAGAATCAAAACAGATTGGAGCAGCTATATCAAAGACCTCCACAGAGTACTAGCCCTCACTCACCAATGGCTAATGCAGCCACACCTGAATCAGCCTCTAACAATGGATCTGAATTCTGAACCTAGAGTGGCACTACCAGAAAAATTTAATGGAGATTGATCCCACTTCCGAACTTTTATCACTTCTTGCCAAATATTGTTCTCCCTACAACCTAAGACATACCACTCTGACTTCATATGTGTACGAACTGTCATTTCACTTCTTACAGGCGAACCTCAAGTATGGGCTCATCAACGCCTTGTCTCTCATAGCCCCATCCTAGAGTCCTTGGAATAGTTTCTGAAAACATTAGAAACACAATATGAAGACCCATATAAAACGTCCACCGCTCAAGCAAGAATTTGCATCCTCAAGCAAGGCAAGAAAAATGTAGAGGATTATATCACTGAGTTTTTCCAACTTGCTACTAGACGTGTGTTTCGTTTCGTCCGAATTTCGTTTTCGACCGAATTTTTGCCGATTCGGAGATTCAAATGCATCTGAATTTCCGAATCAGCACCATACCTAAAATCCAGAAAAATTCCAAAAATGAATAAATCAGTTTCCGAATTTTCGGATCCATTATTCATATTCTGAATTTTTCATTGTTCTAATCTAAACCGCAGTTCTCTGACATCACCAACACTAACTAAATCACTAAATAAAGCTATCAACCCCTAAACTGCCGTTCCCCGACATCGCCGACACCAACTAAATCGCTAAATAAACCTATTAACCCCTAAACCGCTGTTACCCGACATAGCTGACCCTAACTAAACCTATTAACCCCTAGTCTGCAGTTCCCCGACATCGCCAACACTAACTAAACCTATTAACCCCTAAACTGCAGTTCCCTGACATGACCGGCACTAACTAAACCTATTAACCCTAAACCGCCGTTTCCAAACATAGCCAACACTAACTAAACCTATTAACCCCTAAACTGCAGTTCCCCGACATCGCGACACTAACTGAAACAATAAAATAAACCTATTAACCCCTAAACCGCCGTTCCCAAACATTGCCAACACTATGTAAACCTATTAACCCCTAAACCGCCGTTCCCAAACATTGCCAACACTAACTAAACCTATAAACCCCTAAAATTAAACTATTAACCCCTAAAACTAACACCCCCTAACTTTATTATAATTAAAATAGACCTAAATTAAAGTTACAATTATTAACTACCTATTTAAAAATAAATATAAACTTACCTGTGAAATAAAAATAAAACCTAAGCTAGCTACAATATAACTAGTTTTAACTACCTAGTTAAAATAAATACAAACTTACCAGTGGAATAAAAATAAAACCTAAGCTTAAACTAATAAAACCTAACAAATAAATGGATGCGCGGAGGCGGAGGTACATCGGTCCGACGTGGAGGTCCTCTCCATGCGATCGTCCACCGTACACTAAGGATTCAATGCAAGGTACCCCTTTTATATTGGGGTACAGTTGCATTCCTATTGACTGAAAAATTTAAATCAGCCAATAGGAATGAGAGCTGCTTAAATCCTATTGACTGATTTAAACAGCCAATAGGATTTAAGCAGCTCTCATTCCTATTGGCTGATCTGATTCAGCCAATAGGAATGAGAGCTGCTTAAATCCTTTTAAGGGCCATTGGTAGTTTATTATAGATTAGGGTTTTTTTTATTTTGGGATCTTTTTTTTTTTTTTTAAACGGTGTATTAGAATAGGAATAATTTTTATTATTTTGGATAATTTTGTTTATCTTTTGTAATGGAATTTTTTTTATTTTTGGGATGTTGGTTTTTTTTTTTTTTTTTTTTAGATTAGGCATTTTTTATTTTTAATGGGCCGAAAAAGAGCTGAATGCCCTTTTAAAGTGAATGTAAATTTTGATGATAAAGTGCCCGGTTTTTAAAAATTTGATTAAAAACAGGGGCACTTATATTCATCAAAATTTACATTTCAGTCGTGTTGTGAAAATACTTACCTTTTTATCTTGACAGCTGCTCCAGCTTAACCCGGTCGGCGCAAGCCTCTTCCTAGGTTAGAAATGACGGATCGGTCATCCTCCAATCACGGCTCCCCCCCCCCCCCGGGGGAACCTGTGTCTAATTCAACGCCGTGATTGGAGGAAGCCGGATTCCTCATTTTAGACCCAGGAAGAGGCTTTGCGATGGGCGGAGGAAGCAATGCAGCGGCTGTCAAGATTAAAAAGTATTTTCTCAACAAGAGTGGAATGTAAATTTTGATGAATTAAAGTGCCCCTGTTTTTAATCGAATTTTTAAAAACCGGGTACTTTATCATCAAAATTTATATTCACTTTAAGGGCAATGCCCATACAAATGCCCTTTTCGGGGCAGTGGGTAGATTAGGTTTATTTTTATTTGGGGGGGGTGGGGGTTTGTAATCTTAGGGGGTGTTTGTTTTAATTTTTTTGCAAAAGAGCTGTTAACTTTAGGGCAATGCCCTACAAAAGGCCTTTTTAAAGGCCCTTGGTAGTTTATTATAGATTAGGTTTTTTTGTTTTGTTTTGGTTTTTTTAATTGGCTATTAGAATAGGAATAATTTTTATTTTTTTGGATAATTTCGTTTGTTATTTTTTGTAATGGTATTTTTTGTTATTTTTAGTAAGTTTAGTGCTTATTATTCTTTGTAATTATTATAATTTTTTAGTAATCTAAGGTTTTTTTATATTTAGTAATGTTAGGTTTTATTAGTGTAAGCTTAGGTTTTATTTTTATTTCACAGGTAAGTTTGTATTTATTTTTAAATAGGTAGTTAGTTAATAATTGTAACTTTAATTTAGGTCTATTTTAATTATGTTAAAGTTACGGGGTGTTAAGTTTAGGGGTTAATATAGTTTAATTTAGGTTGTTGCGATGTGGGGTCCGGGTTTAGGGGTTTATAGGTTTAGTTAGTGTTGGCCTTGTGGGTGAACGGCAGTTTAGGGGTTAATAGGTTTAGTTTAGTGTTTTAGTTAGTGTTGGCGATGTGGGTGTACGGCGGTTTAGGGGTCAATAGGTTTAGTTAGTGTTGGCGATGTCAGGGAACTGCGGTTTAGGGGTTAATAGGTTTAGTTAGTGTTGCCGACGTTTGGGAATGGCGGTTTAGGGGTTAATAGGTTTATTTAGTGTTTTAGTTAGTGTTGGCAATGTCGGGGAACTGCAGTTTAGGGGTTAATAGGTTTAGTTAGTGCCTGCAATGTTTGGAAATGGCGGTTTAGGGGTTAATATCTTTAGTTAGTGTTGGCTATGTCGGGGAATTGCGGTTTAAGGGTTAATAGCTTTATTTAGTATTGGCGATGTGGTTGGCGGCAGCGGTTATAGATCATTTTGTTTCGGCAATCGCCGGCATATTAGTTATGTTTAGTTAAATAGTTTTTTCGGATCCTTTCATTTTTTCGGATACATTCTTTATTCATATGCATTATTCTATTCTAAACTTCAGAATAGAATAATGCATATGAATAAAGAATGGATCAAAAAAAGAACGGATCCGAAAAAACTTAACATAACTAATTTGCCGAAACAAAATTATTTATTTAACTATTAAAAACTAAACAAAACTAATTTTTTAGCGTTGCACATGTCTGCTTGCTACCCTCACATTCTGGAATGAGGCTGCTCTTCTTGATCAGTTTCGGTTGTGCCTATCCGATAGCCTAAAGGACGAGTTAGCACTAGTGGGAGTTCCAAAAACTCTAGAAGAGATGATTTCTCTATTAACCCAAATTGATCGTCGTCTCAGGGAGAGATGTATAGAAAAGACTTCTTCCTACAACTCCCACAGAAGAACCAATGCAGATAGGAGGTTTCAGAGGCCCCCTCTCAGATGCTGAAAAGCAAAGAAGAAGATTTTTATATCTCTGTGTATATTGTGGAAAACCTGGACATTTAGTCCGAGACTGTACTGTGAAACTCAAAAAAAACACTAGGGGTAAGCAACCTACTCCTCTCCTTTCTATTAATCATATACCCAGGTATTCAAAGGCTCATTTGTCCATATCTCTCTCTTTACAGTGGGACACAAATTCCAGTAATTTACCTGCTATGATTGATTCGGGTGCTAGTGGTTGCTTTATGGACATTCAATTAGCCCAAAGGCTTCAGATACCCAGTGTTCCTAAAAAGACACCCATTCACATACAACTTATTGATGGTTCACCTTTAAAGACTGGCCCTATCACAGAAGAAACCATTCCCTTATCAATCCTAATTGGGTCTGGACATCAAGAAAAGCTAATCTTTGATTTGGCAACATCTCCAGTGTTTCCCCTTGTACCCGGCCTGCCATGGTTACATAAGCATGACCCTGCTATCAATTTGGAAACTGGGTCCGTAAGTTTTTATTCATCCTTTTGTATCAAGATTTGTTCTAAAACCTCCATTAATGCTACCCTTCAAACCCAGACTTCTGAAAACACCTCTGTGCAAATACCCGACATGTATAAAGAATTTAGTGATGTCTTTAAAAAGAAAGGGGCAGATATCCTTCCTCCTCACATGGAGTATGATTGCCCCATAGATTTTCTTCCAGGTTCTCCAATTCCCTTTGGACGTATTTATGCATTGTCTGATCCAGAATTAAACATTTTAAAAGAATACATTCAAGAAAATCTTCAGAAAGGGTTTATCAAGCCATCTATATCTCCTGCCGGAGCTGGCATATTCTTCGTTAGTAAAAAGGACGGAGGACTTCGCCCCTGCATCGATTACAGGGAGCTCAACGCCATTACCATCAAAAACAAATACCCCTTACCACTCATCCCAGAGCTAATGGACAGACTGAAATCAGCAGTCATCTTTAGCAAGATTGACCTAAGAGGCGCCTACAATCTTGTTAGAGTAAGAAGAGGAGATGAGTGGAAAACCGCTTTTCGTTCATGTTATGGACATCATGAGTATACTGTGATGCCTTTCGGCTTATGCAATGCCCCTGCTACCTTTCAGCGGTTGGTCAACTACATCATTCGAGACATCCTGGATATCTTTGTGGTAGGGTACCTTGATAACATACTCATTTTCTCCTCTTCTGAATCACAACACCATAAACATGTCATCACAGTATTATCTCGCTTGAGAAGCAATAATCTATATGCAATACTTAAAAAAATGTATCTTCAACACTACATCAGTTGAATTCATGGGGGCCTAGTTATCAAGCCGTCAACCTCAAATACGCTGGAATTCCGCAGCGTATTTGTGGCGAGGCTGATTCGCCTTAGTTATCAAAGGCTCGAGACCGGCAAAAGTAGAATTTTGTGACGTAAGCATCGATCCGCCGGACTCAGTCCGACATAGATCGATTCTTACGTCACTCCAGATGTTCCGCACACAAGTGCGGCACCTTCTCACTACTTTTGCTAGCTATCAAAAAACTAGCAGGTACGCTCGGCACTTTTACGGCCCAGCGTACCTGGTTTTCAATCCGCCACCCCTGGAGGCGGCGGATCCCATAGGAATCAATGGGAGTCTGACCATAGCGAAAGTACAAGTTCGCTGCTGACAGACATCCCATTGATTTCTATGGGAGCTGTCTACACCTAACACCCTAACATGTACCCCGAGTCTAAACACCACTAATCTGACCCCCCCTACACCGCTGCAACTAAATAAAGTTATTACCCCCTAAACCGCCGCTCCCGGAGCCCACCGCAAGCTACTCTATACATATTAACCCCTAAACCGCCGCTCCCGGAGCCCACCGCAACTATAATAAATGTATTAACCCCTAAACCGCCGCTCCCTGAACCCGCCGCAACCTATATTAAACCTATTAACCCCTATCCTGCCCCCCCCTACACCGTCGCCACCTATAATAAATTTATTAACCCCTAATCTGCCCCCCTACACCGTCGCCACCTATAATAAATTTATTAACCCCTATCCTGCCCCCCACTACGCCGCCGCCACTGTCATAAAATTATTAACCCCTAAACCTAAGTCTAACCCTAACCCTAACGCCCCCCCTAACTTAAATATTAATTAAATAAATCTAAATAAATTAACTCTTATTAAGTAAATGAATCCTATTTAAAACTAAATACTTACCTTTAAAATAAACCCTAATATAGCTACAATATAAATAATAATTATATTCTAGCTATTTTAGGATTTATTTTTATTTTACAGGTACCTTTCAATTTATTTTAACCATGTACAATAACTATTAAATAGTTATTAACTATTTAATAGCTTACCTAGCTAAAATAAAGAGAAATGTACCTGTGAAATAAATCCTAACCTAAGTTACAATTACACCTAACACTACACTATACTTTAATAAATTATTCCTATTTAAAAATAAATACTTACCTGTAAAATAAACCCTAAGATAGCTACAATATAATTAATAATTATATTATAGCTATCTTAGGATTTATATTTATTTTACAGGTAACTTTGTATTTATTTTAGCTAGTTAGAATAGTTATTAAATAGTTATTAACTATTTAATAACTACATAGCTAAAAGAAATACAAAATTACCTGTAAAATAAATCCTAACCTAAGTTACAATTAAACCTAATACTACACTATCATTAAATTAACTAAATAAACTACCTACAAATAACTACAATTAATACAATTACATAAACTAACTAAAGTACAAAAAATAAAAAAAGCTAAGTTACAAAAAATAAAAAAATAAGTTACAAACATGTTAAAAATATTACAACAATTTTAAGCTACTTACACCTAATCTAAGCCCCCTAATAAAATAACAAACCCCCCCAAAATAAAAAAAATGCCCTACCCTATTCTAAATTAAATAAATTTCAAAGCTCTTTTACCTTACCAGCCCTTAAAAGGGCCATTTGTGCGGGCATGCCCCAAAGAAAACAGCTCTTTTGCCTGTAAAAGAAAAATACAACCCCCCCCCAACATTAAAACCCACCACCCACATACCCCTAATCTAACCCAAACCCCCCTTACAAAAACCTAACACTAATCCCCTGAAGATCATCCTACCTTGAGTCGTCTTCACTCAGCCGAGCCACCGATGGAACTGAAGAGGACATCCGGAGCGGAAGAAGTTAATCCTCCAAGCGGCGCTGAAGAAATCTTCCATCCGATGAAGTCATCTTCCAAGCCGGGTCTTGAATCTTCCTTCCGCCGACGCGGAACCACCTTCTTCACCGACGGACTACGACGAATGACGGCTCCTTTAAGGGACGTCATCCAAGATGGCGTCCCCTCAATTCCGATTGGCTGATAGGATTCTATCAGCCAATCGGAATTAAGGTAGGAAAAATCTGATTGGCTGATGGAATCAGCCAATCAGATTCAAGTTCAATCCGATTGGCTGATCCAATCAGCCAATCAGATTGAGCTCGCATTCTATTGGCTGTTCCGATCAGCCATTCAATTAGCCCAAAGGCTTCAGATACCCAGTGTTCCTAAAAAGACACCCATTCACATACAACTTATTGATGGTTCACCTTTAAAGACTGGCCCTATCACAGAAGAAACCATTCCCTTATCAATCCTAATTGGGTCTGGACATCAAGAAAAGCTAATCTTTGATTTGGCAACATCTCCAGTGTTTCCCCTTGTACCCGGCCTGCCATGGTTACATAAGCATGACCCTGCTATCAATTTGGAAACTGGGGTCCGTAAGTTTTTATTCATCCTTTTGTATCAAGATTTGTTCTAAAACCTCCATTAATGCTACCCTTCAAACCCAGACTTCTGAAAACACCTCTGTGCAAATACCCGACATGAATAAAGAATTTAGTGATGTCTTTAAAAAGAAAGGGGCAGATATCCTTCCTCCTCACATGGAGTATGATTGCCCCATAGATTTTCTTCCAGGTTCTCCAATTCCCTTTGGACGTATTTATGCATTGTCCTGATCCAGAATTAAACATTTTAAAAGAATACATTCAAGAAAATCTTCAGAAAGGGTTTATCAAGCCATCTATATCTCCTGCCGGAGCTGGCATATTCTTCGTTAGTAAAAAGGACTGAGGGACTTCGCCCCTGCATCGATTACAGGGAGCTCAACGCCATTACCATCAAAAACAAATACCCCTTACCACTCATCCCAGAGCTAATGGACAGACTGAAATCAGCAGTCATCTTTAGCAAGATTGACCTAAGAGGCGCCTACAATCTTGTTAGAGTAAGAAGAGGAGATGAGTGGAAAACCGCTTTTCGTTCATGTTATGGACATCATGAGTTATACTGTGATGCCTTTCGGCTTATGCAAATGCCCCTGCTACCTTTCAGCGGTTGGTCAACTACATCATTCGAGACATCCTGGATATCTTTGTGGTAGGGTACCTTGATGACATACTCATTTCTCCTCTTCTGAATCACAACACCATAAACATGTCATCACAGTATTATCTCGCTTGAGAAGCAATAATCTATATGCAATACTTAAAAAAATGTATCTTCAACACTACATCAGTTGAATTCATGGGGGCCTAGTTATCAAGCCGTCAACCTCAAATACGCTGGAATTCCGCAGCGTATTTGTGGCGAGGCTGATTCGCCTTAGTGTATCAAAAGGCTCGAGACCGGCAAAAAGTAGAATTTTGTGACGTAAGCATCGATCCGCCGGACTCAGTCCGACACAGATCGATTTCTTACGTCCACTCCAGATGTTCCGCACACAATTGCGGCACCTTCTCACTACTTTTGCTAGCTATCAAAAAACTAGCATGTACGCTCGGCACTTTTACGGCCCAGCGTACCTGGTTTTCAATCCGCCACCCCTGGAGGCGGCGGATCCCATAGGAAATCAATGGGAGTCTGACCATAGCGAAAGTACAAGTTCGCTGCTGACAGACATCCCATTGATTTCTATGGGAGCTGTCTACACCTAACACCCTAACATGTACCCCGAGTCTAAACACCACTAATCTGACCCCCCCTACTACCGCTGCAACTAAATAAAGTTATTACCGCCCTAAAACCGCCGCTCCCGGAGCCCACCGCAAGCTACTCTATACATATTAACCCCTAAACCGCCGCTCCCGGAGCCCACCCAACTATAATAAATGTATTAACCCCTAAACCGCCGCTCCCTGAAACCCGCCGCAACTATATTAAACCTATTAAACCCTATCCTGCCCCCCCTACAACCGTCGCCACCTATAAATAAATTTATTAACCCCTAATCGTGCCCCCCTACAACCGTCGCCACCTATAATAAATTTATTAACCCCTATCCTGCCCCCCACTACGCCGCCGCCACTGTCATAAAATTATTAACCCCTAAACCTAAGTCTAACCCTAACGCCCCCCTAACTTAAATATTAATTAAATAAATCTAAATAAATTAACTCTTATTAAGTAAATGAATCCTATTTAAAACTAAATACTTACCTTTAAAATAAACCCTAATATAGCTACAATATAAATAATAATTTATATTCTAGCTATCTTCGGATTTATTTTTATTTTTACAGGTACCTTTCAATTTATTTTAACCATGTACAATAACTATTAAATAGTTATTAACTATTTAATAGCTTACCTAGCTAAAATAAAGAGAAATGTACCTGTGAAATAAATCCTAACCTAAGTTACAATTACACCTAACACTACACTATACTTTAATAAATTATTCCTATTTAAAAATAAATACTTACCTGTAAAATAAACCCTAAGATAGCTACAATATAATTAATAATTATATTATAGCTATCTTAGGATTTATATTTATTTTACAGGTAACTTTGTATTTATTTTAGCTAGTTAGAATAGTTTATTAATAGTTATTAACTATTTAATAACTACATAGCTAAAAAGAAATACAAAATTACCTGTAAAATAAATCCTAACCTAAGTTACAATTAAACCTAATACTACACTATCATTAAATTAACTAAATAAACTACCTACAAATAACTACAATTAAATACAATTACATAAACTAACTAAAGTACAAAAAATAAAAAAAGCTAAGTTACAAAAAATAAAAAAATAAGTTACAAACATGTTAAAAATATTACAACAATTTTAAGCTACTTACACCTAATCTAAGCCCCCTAATAAAATAACAAACCCCCCAAAAAATAAAAAAAAATGCCCTACCCTATTCTAAATTAAATAAATTTCAAAGCTCTTTTACCTTACCAGCCCTTAAAAGGGGCCATTTGTGGGGGCATGCCCCAAAAGAAAACAGCTCTTTTGCCTGTAAAAGAAAAAATACAACCCCCCCCCAACATTAAAACCCACCACCCACATACCCCTAATCTAACCCAAACCCCCCTTACAAAAACCTAACACTAATCCCCTGAAGATCATCCTACCACTTGAGTCGTCTTCACTCAGCTGAGCCACCGATGGAACTGAAGAGGACATCCGGAGCGGAAGAAGTTAATCCTCCAAGCGGCGCTGAGAAAATCTTCCATCCGATGAAGTCATCTTCCAAGCCGGTCTTGAATTCTTCCTTCCGCCGACGCGGAACCACCTTCTTCACCGACGGACTATCGACGAATGACGGCTCCTTTAAGGGACGTCATCCAAGATGGGCGTCCCCTCAATTCCGATTGGCTGATAGGATTCTATCAGCCATATCGGAATTAAGGGTAGGAAAAATCTGATTGGCTGATGGAATCAGCCAATCAGATTCAAGTTCAATCCGATTGGCTGATCCAATCAGCCAATCAGATTGAGCTCGCATTCTATTGGCTGTTCCGATCAGCCAATTCAATTAGCCCAAAGGCTTCAGATACCCAGTGTTCCTAAAAAGACACCCATTCACATACAACTTATTGATGGTTCACCTTTAAAGACTGGCCCTATCACAGAAGAAACCATTCCCTTATCAATCCTAATTGGGTCTGGACATCAAGAAAAGCTAATCTTTGAATTTGGCAACATCTCCAGTGTTTTCCCCTTGTACCCGGCCTGCCATGGTTACATAAGCATGACCCTGCTATCAATTTGGAAACTGGGTCCGTAAGTTTTTATTCATCCTTTTGTATCAAGATTTGTTCTAAAACCTCCATTAATGCTACCCTTCAAACCCAGACTTCTGAAAACACCCTCTGTGCAAATACCCGACATGTATAAAGAATTTAGTGATGTTCTTTAAAAAGAAAGGGGCAGATATCCTTCCTCCTCACATGGAGTATGATTGCCCCATAGATTTTCTTCCCAGGTTCTCCAATTCCCTTTGGACGTATTTATGCATTGTCTGATCCAGAATTAAACATTTTAAAAGAATACATTCAAGAAAATCTTCAGAAAGGGTTTATCAAGCCATCTATATCTCCTGCCGGAGCTGGGCATATTCTTCGTTAGTAAAAAGGACGGAGGACTTCGCCCCTGCATCGATTACAGGGGAGCTCAACGCCATTACCATCAAAAACAAATACCCCTTACCACTCATCCCAGAGCTAATGGACAGACTGAAATCAGCAGTCATCTTTAGCAAGATTGACCTAAGAGGCGCCTACAATCTTGTTAGAGTAAGAAGAGGGAGATGAGTGGAAAACCGCTTTTCGTTCATGTTATGGACATCATGAGTATACTGTGATGCCTTTCGGGCTTATGCAATGCCCCTGCTACCTTTCAGCGGTGGTCAACTACATCATTCGAGGTACATCCTGGATATCTTTGTGGTAGGGGTACCTTGATGACATACTCATTTTCTCCTCTTCTGAATCACAACCCCATAAACTTGTCATCACAGTATTATCTCGCTTTGAGAAGCAATAATCTATATGCAATACTTAAAAAATGTATCTTCAACACTACATCAGTTGAATTCATGGGGGCCTAGGTTATCAAGCCGTCAACCTCAAATACGCTGGAATTTCCGCAGCGTATTTGTGGCGAGGCTGATTCGCCTTAGTTATCAAAGGCTCGAGACCGGCAAAAGTAGAATTTGTGACGTAAGGCATCGATCCGCCGGACTCAGTCCGACACAGATCGATTCTTACGTCACTCCAGATGTTCTGCACACAAGTGCGGCACCTTCTCACTACTTTTGCTAGCTATCAAAAAAACTAGATGTACGCTCGCCACTTATACGGCCCAGCGTACCTGTTTTCAATCCGCCACCCCTGGAGGCGGCGGATCCCATAGGAATCAATGGGAGTCTGACCATAGCGAAAGTACAAGTTCGCTGCTGACAGGACATCCCATTGATTTCTATGGGAGCTGTCTACACCTACACCCTAACATGTACCCCGAGTCTAAACTCCACTAATCTGACGCCCCCCTACACCGCTGCAACTAAATAAAGTTATTACCCCCCTAAACCCGCCGCTCCCGGAGCCCACCGCAAGCTACTCTATACATATTAACCCCTAAACCGCCGCTCCCGGAGCCCACCGCAACTATAATAAATGTATTAACCCCTAAACCGCCGCTCCCTGAACCCGCCGCAACCTATATTAAACCTATTAACCCCTTCCTGCCCCCCCTACACCGTCGCCACCTATAATAAATTATTAACCCCTAATCTGCCCCCCCTACACCGTCGCCACCGATAATAAATTTATTAACCCCTATCCTGCCCCCCGCTACGCCGCCGCCACTGTCTATAAAAATTATTAAACCCCTAAACCTAAGTCTAACCCTAACCCTAACGCCCCCCTAACTTAAATATTAATTAAATAAATCTAATAAATTAACTCTTATTAAGTAAATGAATCCTATTTAAAACTAAATACTTACCTTTAAAATAAACCCTAATATAGCTACAATATAAATAATAATTATATTCTAGCTATCTTAGGATTTATTTTTATTTTACAGGTACCTTTCATTTATTTTAACCATGTACAATAACTATTAAATAGTTATTAACTATTTAATTAGCTTACCTAGCTAAAATAAAGAGAAATGTACCTGTGAAATAAATCCTAACCTAAGTTTACAATTACACCTAACACTACACTATACTTTAATAAATTATTCCTATTTAAAAATAAATACTTACCTGTAAAATAAACCCTAAGATAGCTACAATATAATTAATAATTATATTATAGCTATCTTAGGATTTATATTTATTTTACAGGTAACTTTGTATTTATTTTAGCTAGTTAGAATAGTTATTAAATAGTTATTAACTATTTAATAACTACATAGCTAAAAGAAATACAAAATTACCCTTTAAAATAAATCCTAAACTAAGTTACAATTAAAACCTAATACTACACTATCATTAAATTAACTAATAAACTACCTACAAATAACTACAATTAGAATACAATACATAAACTAACTAAAGTAGAAAAAAATAAAAAAAGCTAAGTTACAAAAAATAAAAAAATAAGTTACAAACATGTTAAAAATATTACAACAATTTTAAGCTACTTACACCTAATCTAATCCCCCTAATAAATAACAAACCCCCCCAAATAAAAAAAATGCCCTACCCTATTCTAAATTAAATAAATTTCAAAGCTCTTTACCTTACCTAGCCCTTAAAAGGGCCATTTGTGGGGGCATGCCCCAAAGAAGAAACAGCTCTTTTGCCTGTAAAAGAAAAATACAACAACCCCCCCCCAACATTAAAACCCACAACCCCACATACCCCTAATCTAACCCAAAACCCCCCTTACAAAAAACCTAACACTAATCCCCTGAAGATCATCCTACCTTGAGTCGTCTTCACTCAGCCGAGCCACCGATGGAACTGAAGAGGACATCCGGAGCGGGAAGAAGTTTAATCCCTCCAAGCGGCGCTGAAGAAATCTTCCATCCGATGAAGTCATCTTCCAAGCCGGGTCTTGAATCTTCCTTCCGCCGACGCGAACCACCTTCTTCACCGGACGGACTACGACGAATGACGGCTCCTTTAAGGGACGTCATCCAAGATGCGTCCCCTCAATTCGATTGGCTGATAGGATTCTATCAGCCAATCGGAATTAAGGTAGGAAAAATCTGATTGGCTGATGGAATCAGCCAATCAGATTCAAGGTTCAATCCGATTGGCTGATTCCAATCAGCCAATCAGATTGAGCTCGCATTCTATTGGCTGTTCGTATCAGCCAATAGAATGCGAGCTCAATCTGATTGGGCTGATTGGATCAGCCAATCGGATTGAACTTGAAATCTGATTGGCTGATTCCATCAGCCAATCAGATTTTTCCTACCTTAATTTCCGATTGGCTGATAGAATCCTATCAGCCAATCGGAATTGAGGGGACGCCATCTTGGATGACGTCCCTTAAAGGAGCCGTCATTCGTCGTAGTCCGTCTGTGAAGAAGGTGGTTCCGCGTCGGCGGAAGGAAGATTCAAGACCCGGCTTGGAAGATGACTTCATCGGATGGAAGATTTCTTCAGCGCCGCTTGGAGGATTAACTTCTTCCGCTCCGGATGTCCTCTTCAGTTCCATCGGTGGCTCGGCTGAGTGAAGACGACTCAAGGTAGATGATCTTCAGGGGATTAGTGTTAGGTTTTTGTAAGGGGGGGGTTGGGGTTAGATTAGGGGTATGTGGGTGGTGGGTTTTAATGTTGGGGGGGGTTGTATTTTTTCTTTTACAGGCAAAAGAGCTGTTTTCTTTGGGGCATGCCCCCAGAAAATGGGCCCTTTTAAGGGCTGGTAAGGTAAAAGAGCTTTGAAATTTATTTAATTTAGAGATAGGGTAGGGCATTTTTTTTATTTTGGGGGGGTTTGTTATTTTATTAGGGGCTTAGATTAGGTGTAAGTAGCTTAAAATTGTTGTAATATTTTTTAACATGTTTGTAAACTTATTTTTTTATTTTTTGTAACTTAGCTTTTTTTATTTTTTGTACTTTAGTTAGTTTATGTAATTGTATTTAATTGTAGTTATTTGTAGTTAATTTATTTAATTTAATTTAATGATAGTGTAGTATTAGGTTTAATTGTAACTTAAGTTAGGATTTATTTACAGGTAATTTTGTATTTTCTTTTAGCTATGTAGTTATTAAATAGTTAATAACTATTTAATAACTATTCTAACTAGCTAAAATAAATACAAAGTTACCTGTAAAATAAATATAAATCCTAAGATAGCTATAATATAATTATCAATTATATTGTAGCTATCTTAGGGTTTATTTTACAGGTAAGTATTTATTTTTAAATAGGAATAATTTATTAAAGTATAGTGTAGTGTTAGGTGTAATTGTAACTTAGGTTAGGATTTATTTCACAGGTACATTTCTCTTTATTTTAGCTAGGTAAGCTATTAAATAGTTAATAACTATTTAATAGTTATTGTACATGGTTAAAATAAATTGAAAGGTACCTGTAAAATAAAAATAAATCCTAAGATAGCTAGAATATAATTATTATTTATATTGTAGCTATATTAGGGTTTATTTTAAAGGTAAGTATTTAGTTTTAAATAGGATTCATTTACTTAATAAGAGTTAATTTATTTAGATTTATTTAATTAATATTTAAGTTAGGGGGGCGTTAGGGTTAGACTTAGGTTTAGGGGTTAATAATTTTATGACAGTGGCGGCGGCGTAGTGGGGGGCAGGATAGGGGTTAATAAATTTATTATAGGTGGCGACGGTGTAGGGGGGCAGATTAGGGGTTAATAAATTTATTATAGGTGGCGACGGTGTAGGGGGGGCAGGATAGGGGTTAATAGGTTTAATATAGGTTGCGGCGGGTTCATGGAGCGGCGGTTTAGGGGTTAATACATTTATAAGAGTTGCGGCAGGGTCTAGGAGCGGCGGTTTAGGGGTTAATACATTTATAAGAGTTTGCGGCGGGGTCTAGGAGCGGCGGTTTAGGAGTTAGTAACTTTATTTAGTTGCGGGAGGCTCCGGGGGCGCCGGTATAGGGGGTAGAACAGTGCAGTTTAGTGTGAGTGCTTAGTGACAGGCTAGCAATAAAGCTGGGAAAAAGCCGAAGAGCAGCAAGATCGGATGAGTGATAACTGTCACAGTCCGCTGCTCATCGCCCCGCGGCTTTTTGACAGCTTTATTTGATAACTTAGGCGTATTTTTTCAGGTCCGCGGCGGCGAAGGTAGGCGAGCTTAGGCGGGCGTATTGGGCCGGCGAAGTCAGAAAAGTAGACGGCTTGATAACTACCCCCCATAGGCTTCATTTTAACACCTGGAAAGATAAGTATGGATTAAAAAAAAAATTGATGCTATAATCAACTGGCCAGTTTCCGGAAAGTAAGAAGGCCATACAACGCTTTGTAGGTTTTGCAACTTTTTTAGAAGGTTTATAAGAAACTTTTCTCGTATTATCCAACCAATACCTGCTCTTACCAAAAAGATGGTTAGATTTTGTTGGACTGACAAAGCTCAATTGATCTTTGACACGGCCCAGTCTGATTCTGTGCAAACTCACCCTACCACTGTTCATTTTCCACGTTGTATACTCTTTATTTATTCTTCTGTGATATTTTATTAGGATGCAGTGGTCATTGGGTTATAATAATGCTTAAGACTTGGGTATATCAGCTATGCTCATTTGGAAAATCATACATTTTATGAAGGTTCTTTGTTAAGATGTGACTAGTAATGCCCATAGCAATAGTCTGCTTATTTTATGATGAAAGACCCCACCATAGTTTATGTTTCATGGTGTATATTTTACACTCATTCATCTGTGATCTCTTAGTAATGTAAAGGGGCCATAAGGTTATTATAATGCACATGAAATTATACACTCTGTTAAGGTTCTTTGTTAATATGTTTAATAACTAGTCTAAGTGACAAGTCAAAGAAATGTAGATAGCTAAATATACTGCCATATTCTACAATGTGCCAACCATCAATAGTGTACAGCCGACTTCTAGCTGTCATAACCTGGGAGTCCCGGGCTGTCTGCGCCCGAGACGGCAAGGGAGTAGATAAATTTTCTTTCCATGGGATTTTCACTGTAGCTGCATCTCCTACAGACATTATCTTTTAAAGGACTCAATATTACAGATTTGGGGTTCCTGCATAGCATGCCTTGCTCAAACTCTCTCACCTGTCGGATGCCTTAAAGCTTAGTGGCTGATCTTCGTTATACTCACAATTGATATTAGCAACAGCGTAACTCATAGGTTGCTTATTACCATTTTTTGAGATTTGTATCTGAGGTGAGACCCACCACTTACTATTCGTTAATTGTTAATTATAATTTTCCCTACATCGATGACTTCCCCTTTTAGAGTCCAAGAGTGGCCCATCTTATTCTTCACTATCCCCCTATAGTAGCAATAACTCTTTCATCGGTCCAAAAGTGGCCGCTTTTGTTTTACTGGGGGTTCCATAGAATCACTCGTCAATGATCCATCAAACTAAGCTAAACATAACTCAGTTATGCGAGTATATATCACTCTAGTTTCTCTCTGTATTATCTATGTGGTCATGGGTCCAAAAGTGGCCCGCTGTATTATACGAGGATCTCAAACATAATATGATATAAAAAAACAGGTTTCATTCTATATTATCCCTTTACCTAATTTATTCCTGCGCTTACCAATATTATTTCTATGGTTCCTAAATATATGACGTTGGAATGTTAAGTCTAATATAGGTTAGGGATTGTTGTTTTTTTTTACTGTTTTGTCATTGATTTTACGCTTGTATTGGTATAAAAACCTCAATAAAAAAAATAAAATGTTATCAGCCTTGTGGCAGATTTAAGGCCGGTGCTGGGGGTTCAGCGCACCCAGGCGAGCATGTGATAGTCGGCAGGCCTGCCCTAGATGCAAAATATTTAGTTGTTTATTTTAAAATCTTTCTAGGCTTTACTCTCATGCACTGTATTGTAATGCTCACTATACAGGAGCACGGGCTGATGAAGGGGCAGACTTGTCTTGTGAGGAGCAGCATAGCAGCCTCATGTGAAGAAGTCGAGACACAGAAGCACAGGTTAGTGCATCCAGCCCTTATATAGCGATTCTGTGTCCTAGCAGTGCTGTGCTGACTGCTGCATGTAGTTAATAGCTTATTTAGCACCCTGACCTGTGATTACTGATAGTGGCTGTGTGTTTGCATTTTTTTTTTTAAATAACTGTTTTATATGAGCTCTTTTGTTAGCTAATGAAACACACTTCTAGTAAATCATTTTCAATTATTTTCATACCAAAATCCTGGAAATATAAATTAGTGTACTCCTTTAATATGTATGCAGACGGTTACCATTTTAAGTTGGTAAATGGGCAAAAATAAAATGCCCCATGCTTAATAACCTCAGTGGCAAAATATTTTGGCATTTAAAGAGTAGCTTCAGTGTCACTACCACTAATTACATGTAATATGTGAGTTTATGGGAGTGTATGTATGTTTGTGTGAGTGCATATGTATGTATAAGTGTGTTTATGTATAAGTGTGTTTGTGAACGAGTGTGTGTGTGTATGTGAGCTTAGTGCCATTAAAATATATATGATACTTTAGCCAATGATTAAGACCTACTGAGAAAACTAACTGGTAAACTAAACACAGATTTTAGCTTGCACTAATGAGCTTTTGTAATTAATATGCAGTCAGGGCCGGATTGTCCCTGCAAAATTTAGGGGTGTTCTACAAATTTTCCAGGGCTGCTTTTCATTCCCAGTCCGGCCCTGTCTATGGCTATCATTCAACTATGCTACCTGGTTCCCCTCTCCAAAGTTTAGTACCAGCCACTGATCAACGTCTACTCGAGATTTAAAATACGTTTGCACTTGTAAAGAAAAAGCTTCTACAGGCTCAGCAACAATACAAACAGTATGCTGTAAGAAAAAGATGTCCTACCCCATGTTATCAGGTAGGAGATAAAGTATATTTATCCACCTCTCACCTCCGGCTTGCACTACCCTCTAAGAAATTGGGTCCTCGTTTTATTGGACCTTTCACCATTGAGAAAATTATATCTCCAGTAGCAATACGTCTTCAACTTTCTTCTTCCTACCATATTCATCCAGTATTTAATGTTTCTCTCCTTAAACCTGTAATACCAGATCCGTTTTTATCTCATACACTGTCTACACCAGGACCTAACATGGTGGATGGATCAGAAGAATATGAAGTTGAAGAAATTCTGAATGCCAGAATCCATAGAGGAAAACTGGAGTATCTCATCCAATGGAAGGGATATGGTCCTGATGAGAGAAGTTGGGTACCAGCAACTGAAGTTCATGCTCCTGCATGCATCTGAGATTTAAAGAAGAAACATTGTAACCATCCTACTTACAGTCGTCCCCGGAGGTCACGCCTAAGGAGGGGGCACTGTCAGGAGCCCTGACTTACCCGGCCACCGTTGCGGCTAAAACTGGGTATCTGACCGCTCTCCTGACCGCCATTGCGGTGAAGGCAGGCCCCTGATCCGCCTCTGCGTCCCATGTGGAGAGACGCCGAGACCAGTCTGTTAGCAGCAGCAGCTGCGAATCTCTAGGCGCGCGCGGCCGAACACTGCCTAGATTTAAAGGGTCAGTAACTGATTATTGGAACTCTCACCTGAAAGTCACAGGTGTGGGAGTTCCTATAAAAGTTAAGAATGGGTTTTTGAGTGGTTCCCCAAAAAAGATAGTATCTACTTAAAATGGTGGTTTAAAATTGTCCCACTGCAAAACAAAACTCCCTCCTGCAATAGTACTCAAGTACCTGTTCACCCGGTTCTGGATTGTGGTCGTCTACGTTCCAGGCTCAAACACTCCGGCGCAGAGGGGCTCTGTTTTCCCAACGGTACACCAGAAGCTTGCTTCTCTCCCTATCACCATCCAGGCGTCTGGCGTTATGGCGTGCGACTGTCCGGACCTACTCTGGGCGCTGCAGTGACGTCATCACAAGTGGTGGAGTCACGTGGGTCAACAGAAGCTGGCAAAACGTTCCACTGTATTAAGGTAGTAGATCTTCTGGACAATTGAAATGCAGAAAAAGCAAAGCGATCCACTCCTCAGTGATCAAGTAAACAAACGTTTATTGAAAAACTTGTTTAAAAACACATGGGGAAGCTCCCATACAATTTACATAGCAGACGCAGCTGCACCTGCTATGTAAATTATGTGGGAGCTTTCCTATGTGTTTTTAAACAAGTTTTTCAATGAAAGTTTGTTTTACTTTATCACTGAGGAGTGGATCGCTTTGCTTTGTCTGCAGTTCCTATAAAAGGCATCTCAGTGCTTCACTCTGCACTGAGTTATTGCCTTGAAATGTGCTTTCCTGGTTTCTGCTCCTCTGCTTTATTCTAAGACCCCTGTTGTAATGCTGATGTACGCTTCTGCTACTGCTGAGACCAAAGATCTCTGCTGGAATACTTGGGTATGCTATACTACCTCTGGGACCAAAGACCCCTGTTGGAATGCTAATGTATGCTTCTGCTACTGCTGAGACCAAAGACCTCTGCTGACATACTTGGGTATGCTATACTGCCGCTGGGACCAAAGACCCCTGTTGGAATGCTAATGTATGCTTCTGCTACTGCTGAGACCAAAGACCTCTGCTGACATACTTGGGTATGCTATACTACCGCTGGGACCAAAGACCCCTGTTGTAATGCTAATGTATGCTTCTGCTACTGCTGAGACCAAAGACCTCTGCTGACATACTTGGGTATGCTATACTACCACTGGGACCAAAGAACCCTGTTGTAATACTGATGTATGCTTCTACTACTGCTGAGACCAAAGACCTTTGCTGACATACTTGGGTATGCTATACTGCCGCTGGGACCAAAGACCCCTGAAGTAATACTGATGTATGCTTCTACTACTGCTGAGACCAAAGACCTCTGCTGACATATCCTTGTTAAATGCTTATTCTACAACTAACTTGTGTCTACTCTCATATGCTATCTTGTTCCTGGACATTTCACAAAATATCTTACCAACAGTAGTTGCTGAGATCTGTGCTTGTTGAGAGACTTTTCTTGTACCTACTCGCATATGCTATCCTGTTCCTGGACATTTCACAAAATATCTTGCCAACAGTACTCGCTGATTTATGTGCTTGTTAAGAGACTTTTACCTACGTGCATATGCTATCTTGTTCCTGGACATTTCACATAATAGCTTGCCAACAGTACTCGCTGAGTTCTGTGCTTGTTGAGAGACTTGTATTGTACCTACGTGCATATGCTATCTTGTTCCTGGACGTTTCACAAAATAGCTTGCTAACAGTACTCGCTGAGTTCTGTGCTTGTTGAGAGACTTGTGTTCTATATTGCATTGTAAGATTTGTTCTGGTACAGTTCTGTTCTCTTATTTGATTAATCTGTTTCTGCATATTGTTTCTTCAATAAAGATTACTCTAGGAAGACTTTCTTGTTTCTGGTTGTTATTATTGCATACTGAGTTCCAGACACCTCCCCTCACCTTACACTTGGTATTGTTTTTTTGAAAGCTAAACCTAGGTAGGCTCACACTGATTTCTAAACCGTTGAAAACTGCCTATTATATCAGTGCTTTTTGACAGTTTGTCACAGTTAGACAGTGCTAGTTCATGTGTGTCATATAGATTACATTGTGCTCACTCCCTGGAGTTATTTAGGAGTCAGCACTGATTGGCTAAAACTCCTGTCTGTCAAAAGCACTGAGATAAGGGGCCGTCTGCAGAGGCTTAGATACGAGGTAATCACAAAGATAAGTGTATTAATATCTCAGTGCTGGATATGCAAAACTGGAAATGGGTAATAAAGGGATTATCTATCTTTTGAAACAATTTTCAAGAAGACTGTCCATTTAATATGTATATTTAAAAAAAAGGACAGATCCTCTTAGTACTTAAATATCAATATCAAAGCAGAAGATACAAATCTACATTTTAGCACCTCAGCCAGGATAGCCCTTCTAAATTAAAATTTTGAAACAAACTTCAGTTGGTTAGATCTTTGTTAGATCAGGTTTGATCAATTGTTGTTTTCGTTAGATCTAGTATACAAGGAGCAGTATTAACAAGTATTTGGAGGGGGGCTAACCCATCATCAGCCCCCCCCCCCCTATAAAAAAAAAAAAATAGGACAACATTTTATTTAATTTGATAGATATTTGTTAGAGCAAGTATGATCAGCTATTTGTTTTGTTAGATCTAACATATTTACAGAGATATTAGGTATTAAATTAGGGGGGCTGCCCCCCAATCAAAATTTCAGTAAAAAAATCATTCAGGCTAATAGATATTTGTTAGCTCAGGTTTGATCAAGTGTTTATATATAACATAAGATCTAACAAGCAGGTATTAACAATTAGGGGGGGGTAATCTGTCATCAGCCCCCCTTATTAAAAAATTGGATACAAATTTATTTAATTTGATAGATATTTGTTAGATCAGGTATGATCAGCTTTTTGTTTTGTTAGATCTAACATAATAAAAGAGGTATTAGGTATTAAATTAGGGGGGCTGCCCCCCCAATCAAATTTTCAGTCAAAAATTCATTCAGGCTAATAGATATTTGTTAGCTCAGGTTTGATCAAGTGTTAATTACATTAGATCTATCAAGCTAAAGCTGGTATTAACAATTATTTGGAGGGGGCTAACCCGTCATCAGCCCCGATTAACAAAACTTGGATGAAAAGTTCATTTAATTTGATAGATATTTGTTAGATCAGGTATGATCAGTCAGTTGATTTGTTAGATCTAGCATAATTACAGAGATATTATATACTAAATTAGGGGATGGGCTGGCCCCCTAAATCAAAATTTCAGACAAAAAAATCATTCCGGCTGATAGATATTTGTTAGATTTAGAGTTTTGTCGGTAACGACCCGCGTAGCTAACACTGGCTTTTTTTCCCCTGCACCTTTTAAACACCTTTTAAATACAGCTGGTATTGAGAGTTCACAGAATGGCTGCGTTAGGCTCCAAAAAGGGAGCGTAGAGCATAATTTACCGCCACTGCAACTCTCAATACCAGTGGTGCTTACGGACGCGGCCAGCTTCAAAAACGTGCTCGTGCACGATTCCCCCATAGTAAACAATGGGGCAGTTTGAGCTGAAAAAAAACCTAACACCTGCAAAAAAGCAGCATTCAGCTCCTAACGCAGCCCCATTGTTTCCTATGGAGAAACACTTCCTAAGTCTGCACCTAACACCCTAACATGAACCCCGAGTCTAAACACCCCTAACCTTACACTTAGTAACCCCTAATCTGCCGCCCCCGCTATCGCTGACACCTGCATATTTTTTTTAACCCCTAATCTGCCGCTCCGTACACCACCGCAACCTACGTTATCCCTATGTACCCCTAATCTGCTGCCCCTAACATCGCCGACCCCTATATTATATTTCTTAACCCCTAATCTGCCCCCCCAACGTCGCCGCTACCTACCTACAATTATTAACCCCTAATCTGCCGACCGGACCTCACCGCTACTCTAATAAAGTTATTAACCCCTAAAGCTAAGTCTAACCCTTACCCTAACACCCCCCTAAGTTAAATATAATTTCTTCTGTTATGTGATCAGTCCACGGGTCATCATTACTTCTGGGATATAACTCCTCCCCAACAGGAAATGCAAGAGGATTCACCCAGCAGAGCTGCATATAGCTCCTCCCCTCTACGTCACTCCCAGTCATTCTCTTGCACCCAACGACTAGATAGGATGTGTAAGAGGACTATGGTGATTATTCTTAGTTTTTATGACTTCAATCAAAAGTTTGTTATTTTACAATGACACCGGAGTGTGTTATTGCCTCTCTGGCAGAGTTTGAAGAAGAATCTACCAGAGTTTTACTATGATTTTAGCCGGAGTAGTTAAGATCATATTGCTGTTCTCGGCCATCTGAGGAGAGGTAAAAACTTCAGATCAGGGGACAGCGGGCAGATGAATCTGCATAGAGGTATGTGGCAGTTTTTATTTTCTGACAATGGAATTGATGAGAAAATCCTGCCATACCGATATAATGTCATGTATGTGTACTTTGCACTTCAGTATTCTGGGAATGGTACTTCACTGGAATTACTCTGTAAAAAGTACATAAGAATTTTTTTATATGTATTGATTATGTTAAACGTTTTTGCTGGAATGTAGAATCGTTTACATTTAGTGAGGTACTGAGTGAATAAATGTTTGGGCTATTTTTCCACTTGGCAGTTGCTTATTCTAATTATGACAGTTTCGTTTCTCCCTCACTGCTGTGTGTGAGGAGGAGGGGCCGTTTTTGGCGCTCTTTGCTACGCATCAAAATTTCCAGTCAGTTGCTCATTGTATTTCCTGCATGATCCGGTTCATCTCTACAGAACTCAGGGGTCTTCAAAACTTCTTTTGAGGGAGGTAGATTCTCTCAGCAGAGCTGTGAGAATTATATATTGACTGTGATAAAAAACGTTACTCTGTAATTTAATTAATTTTGCTTTGCTAATGGGAAACCTTCGCTAAAGTTGTGTTGTTTACAAGGATTGATGCTATAACTGTTTTTCAGTTTATTATTTCAACTGTCATTAATCGTTTAGTGTTTCTTTGAGGCACAGTACGTTTTTATTAAATAAAATTGTAGCCAAGTTGCAAGTTTATTTGCTAGTGTGTTGAACATGTCTGATTCAGAGGAAGATACCTGTGTCATTTGTTCCAATGCCAAGGTGGAGCCCAATAGAAATTTATGTACTAACTGTATTGATGCTACTTTAAATAAAAGCCAATCTGTACAAATTGAACAAATTTCACCTAACAGCGAGGGGAGAGTTATGCCGACTAACTCGCCTCACGTGTCAGTACCTGCATCTCCCGCTCGGGAGGTGCGTGATATTGTGGCGCCCAGTACATCTGGGCGGCCATTACAGATAACATTACAAGATATGGCTACTGTTATGACTGAAGTTTTGGCTAAATTACCAGAACTAAGAGGCAAGCGTGATCACTCTGGGGTGAGAACAGAGTGCGCTGATAATACTAGGGCCATGTCTGATACTGCGTCACAGCTTGCAGAGCATGAGGACGGAGAGCTTCATTATGTGGGTGACGGTTCTGATCCAAACAGATTGGATTCAGATATTTCAAATTTTAAATTTAAATTGGAGAACCTCCGTGTATTACTAGGGGAGGTTTTAGCGGCTCTGAATGATTGTAACACAGTTGCAATACCAGAGAAAATGTGTAGGTTGGATAAATATTTTGCGGTACCGGCGAGTACTGATGTTTTTCCTATACCTAAGAGACTTACTGAAATTGTTACTAAGGAGTGGGATAGACCCGGTGTGCCGTTCTCACCCCCTCCAATGTTTAGAAAAATGTTTCCAATAGACGCCACCACACGGGACTTATGGCAAACGGTCCCTAAGGTGGAGGGAGCAGTTTCTACCTTAGCTAAGCGTACCACTATCCCGGTTGAGGATAGCTGTGCTTTTTCAGATCCAATGGATAAAAAACTAGAGGGTTACCTTAAGAAAATGTTTGTTCAACAAGGTTTTATATTGCAACCCCTTGCATGCATCGCGCCGGTCACGGCTGCTGCAGCATTCTGGATTGAATCTCTGGAAGAGAACATTAGTTCAGCTACGCTGGACGAGATTACGGACAGGTTTAGAGTCCTTAAACTAGCTAATTCTTTCATTTCGGAAGCCGTAGTACATTTAACCAAACTTACGGCTAAGAATTCAGGATTCGCCATTCAGGCACGCAGAGCACTGTGGCTAAAATCCTGGTCAGCTGATGTTACTTCTAAATCTAAATTGCTTAATATACCTTTCAAGGGGCAGACCTTATTCGGGCCCGGGTTGAAGGAGATTATCGCTGACATTACAGGAGGTAAAGGCCATGCCCTGCCTCAGGACAAAGCCAAAGCTAAGACTAGACAGTCTAATTTTCGTTCCTTTCGTAATTTCAAAGCAGGAGCAGCATCAACTTCCTCTGCACCAAAACAGGAAGGAGCTGTTGCTCGTTACAGACAAGGCTGGAGACCTAATCAGTCCTGGAACAAGGGCAAGCAGGCCAGGAAACCTGCTGCTGCCCCTAAGACAGCATGAATCGAGGGCCCCCGATCCGGGACCGGATCTGGTGGGGGGCAGACTTTCTCTCTTCGCCCAGGCTTGGGCAAGAGATGTTCAGGATCCCTGGGCGCTAGAGATCATATCTCAGGGATACCTTCTGGACTTCAAATTCTCTCCCCCAAGAGGGAGATTTCATCTGTCAAGGTTGTCAACAAACCAAATAAAGAAAGAGGCGTTTCTACGCTGCGTACAAGATCTTTTATTAATGGGAGTGATCCATCCGGTTCCGCGGTCGGAACAAGGACAAGGGTTTTACTCAAATCTGTTTGTAGTTCCCAAAAAAGAGGGAACTTTCAGGCCAATCTTGGATTTAAAGATCCTAAACAAATTCCTAAGAGTTCCATCGTTCAAAATGGAAACTATTCGGACAATTTTACCCATGATCCAAAAAGGTCAGTACATGACCACAGTGGATTTAAAGGATGCTTACCTCCACATACCGATTCACAAGGATCATTACCGGTATCTAAGGTTTGCCTTTCTAGACAGGCATTACCAATTTGTAGCTCTTCCATTCGGATTGGCTACGGCTCCAAGAATCTTCACAAAGGTTCTGGGTACTCTTCTAGCGGTCCTAAGACCGCGAGGAATTTCGGTAGCTCCATACCTGGACGACATTCTGATACAAGCTCCAAGCTTTCAAACTGCCAAGTCTCATACAGAGTTAGTACTGGCATTTCTAAGGTCGCATGGATGGAAGGTGAACGAAAAGAAGAGTTCTCTCTTTCCACTCACAAGAGTTCCCTTCTTGGGGACTCTGATAGATTCTGTAGAAATGAAGATTTACCTGACAGAAGACAGGTTAACAAAGCTTCAAAATGTATGCCGTGTCCTTCATTCCATTCAACACCCGTCAGTAGCTCAATGCATGGAGGTGATCGGCTTAATGGTAGCGGCAATGGACATAGTACCTTTTGCTCGCCTACATCTCAGACCTCTGCAATTGTGCATGCTAAGACAGTGGAATGGGGATTACTCAGATTTGTCCCCTACTCTGAATCTGGATCAAGAGACCAGAAATTCTCTTCTATGGTGGCTTTATCGGCCACATCTATCCAGGGGGATGCCATTCAGCAGGCCAGACTGGACAATTGTAACAACAGACGCCAGCCTACTAGGTTGGGGCGCTGTCTGGAATTCTCTGAAGGCTCAGGGTTTATGGAATCAGGAGGAGAGCCTCCTTCCAATAAACATTCTGGAATTGAGAGCAGTTCTCAATGCCCTTCTGGCTTGGCCCCAGTTAACAACTCGGGGGTTCATCAGGTTTCAGTCGGACAACATCACGACTGTAGCTTACATCAACCATCAGGGAGGGACAAGGAGCTCCCTAGCAATGATGGAAGTATCAAAGATAATTCGCTGGGCAGAGTCTCACTCTTGCCACCTGTCAGCAATCCACATCCCGGGAGTGGAGAACTGGGAGGCGGATTTCTTGAGTCGTCAGACTTTTCATCCGGGGGAGTGGGAACTTCATCCGGAGGTCTTTGCCCAAATACTTCGACGTTGGGGCAAACCAGAGATAGATCTCATGGCGTCTCGTCAGAACGCCAAACTTCCTCGCTACGGGTCCAGATCCAGGGATCCGGGAGCGGTTCTGATAGATGCTTTGACAGCACCTTGGACCTTCGGGATGGCTTATGTGTTTCCACCCTTCCCGATGCTTCCTCGATTGATTGCCAGAATCAAACAGGAGAGAGCATCAGTGATTCTAATAGCGCCTGCATGGCCACGCAGGACTTGGTATGCAGATCTAGTGGACATGTCATCCTGTCCACCTTGGTCTCTACCTCTAAAACAGGACCTTCTGATTCAGGGTCCATTCAAACATCAAAATCTAACTTCTCTGAAGCTGACTGCTTGGAAATTGAACGTTTGATTTTATCAAAACGTGGTTTTTCTGAGTCGGTTATTGATACCCTGATACAGGCTAGGAAGCCTGTTACCAGAAGGATTTACCATAAGATATGGCGTAAATACCTATCCTGGTGCGAATCCAAAGGTTACTCTTGGAGTAAGGTTAGGATTCCTAGGATATTGTCCTTTCTACAAGAAGGTTTAGAAAAGGGTTTATCGGCTAGTTCATTAAAGGGACAGATCTCAGCTCTGTCCATTTTGTTGCACAAGCGTCTGTCAGAAATTCCAGACGTCCAGGCTTTTTGTCAAGCTTTAGCTAGGATCAAGCCTGTGTTTAAAACTGTTGCTCCGCCATGGAGTTTAAACCTGGTTCTTAACGTTTTACAAGGAGTTCCGTTTGAACCCCTTCATTCCATTGATATAAAGTTGTTATCTTGGAAAGTTCTATTTTTAACGGCTATTTCTTCGGCTCGGAGAGTCTCTGAGTTATCAGCCCTACATTGTGATTCTCCTTATTTGATTTTTCATTCAGATAAGGTAGTTCTGCGTACAAAACCTGGGTTCTTACCTAAGGTAGTCACTAACAGGAACATCAATCAGGAGATCGTTGTTCCTTCTTTGTGCCCGAATCCTTCTTCAAAGAAGGAACGTCTTCTGCACAATCTGGATGTAGTTCGTGCCCTCAAGTTCTATTTGCAGGCAACTAAGGAATTTCGACAAACGTCTTCCCTGTTTGTCGTATACTCTGGTCAGAGGAGAGGTCAAAAGGCTTCGGCTACCTCTCTTTTCCTTCTGGCTTCGTAGCATAATTCGTTTAGCCTATGAGACTGCTGGACAGCAGCCTCCTGAAAGAATTACAGCCCATTCTACTAGAGCTGTGGCTTCCACTTGGGCCTTTAAGAATGAGGCCTCTGTTGAACAGATTTGCAAGGCTGCAACTTGGTCTTCGCTCCATACTTTTTCAAAATTTTACAAATTTGACACTTTTGCTTCTTCGGAGGCTATTTTTGGGAGAAAGGTTCTTCAGGCAGTGGTTCCTTCTGTATAATGAGCCTGCCTAGCCCTCCCGTCATCCGTGTACTTTTGCTTTGGTATTGGTATCCCAGAAGTAATGATGACCCGTGGACTGATCACACATAACAGAAGAAAACATAATTTATGCTTACCTGATAAATTCCTTTCTTCTGTTGTGTGATCAGTCCACGGCCCGCCCTGTTTTTTAAGGCAGGTAAATATTTTTTAAATTATACTACAGTCACCACTTCACCCTTGGTTTCTCCTTTCTCGTTGGTCCTTGGTCGAATGACTGGGAGTGACGTAGAGGGGAGGAGCTATATGCAGCTCTGCTGGGTGAATCCTCTTGCATTTCCTGTTGGGGAGGAGTTATATCCCAGAAGTAATGATGACCCGTGGACTGATCACACAACAGAAGAAAGGAATTTATCAGGTAAGCATAAATTATGTTTTTATTCTAACAAAATAAATTAACTCTTATTAAATAAATTATTCCTATTTAAAGCTAAATACTTACCTGTAAAATAAACCCTAATATAGCTACAATATAAATTATAATTATATTTTAGCTATTTTAGGATTAATATTTATTTTACAGGTAACTTTGTATTTATTTTAACCAGGTACAATAGCTATTAAATAGTTAATAACTATTTAATAGCTACCTAGTTAAAATAATTACAAAATTACCTGTAAAATAAATCCTAACCTAAGTTACAATTAAACCTAACACTACACTATCAATAAATTAATTAAATAAAATACCTACAATTATCTACAATTAAACCTAACACTACACTATCAATAAATTAATTAAATAAAATACCTACAAATAAATACAATTACATAAACTAACTACAGTACAAAAAATAAAAAAAGAACTAAGTTAAAAAAAATAAAAAAATATTTACAAACATTAGAAAAATCTTACAACAATTTTAAGCTAATTACACCTACTCTAAGCCCCCTAATAAAATAACAAAGCCCCCCAAAATAAAAAAAATGCCCTACCCTATTCTAAAATACAAATAGAAAAGCTCTTTTACCTTACCAGCCCTTAAAAGGGCCTTTTGCGGGGCATGCCCCAAAGAATTCAGCTCTTTTGCCTGTAAAAAAAAACCATACAATACCCCCCCAACATTACAACCCACCACCCACATACCCCTAATCTAACCCAAACCCCCCTTAAATAAACCTAACACTAAGCCCCTGAAGATCTTCCTACCTTATCTTCACCACGCCGGGTATCACCGATCGGTCCAGGCTCCGAAGTCTTCATCCAAGCCCAAGCGGGGGCTGAAGATGTCCATGATCCGGCTGAAGAGGTCCATCATCGGGCAGAAGTCTTCAACCTATCCAGGCAGAAGAGGAGATCCGGACCGGTAGACATCTTCATCCAAGCGGCATCTTCTATCTTCTTTCATTCGAAGACGAGCGGCTCCATCTTCAAGACCTCCGGCGCAGATCCATCCTCTTCTTCCGACGTCCTAACACAGAATGACGGTTCCTTTAAGGGACGTCATCCAAGATGGCGTCCCTCGAATTCCGATTGGCTGATAGGATTCTATCAGCCAATCGGAATTAAGGTAGGAAAATCAGATTGAGCTCGCATTCTATTGGCTGATCGGAACAGCCAATAGAATGCAAGCTCAATCTGATTGGCTGATTGGATCAGCCAATCGGATTGAACTTGAATCTGATTGGCTGATTCCATCAGCCAATCAGAATTTTCCTACCTTAATTCCGATTGGCTGATAGAATCCTATCAGCCAATCGGAATTCGAGGGACGCCATCTTGGATGACGTCCCTTAAAGGAACCATCATTCTGTGTTAGGACGTCGGAAGAAGAGGATGGATCCGTGCCGGAGGTCTTGAAGATGGAGCCGCTCGTCGTCGGATGGAAGAAGATAGAAGATGCCGCTTGGATGAAGATGTCTACCGGTCCGTATCTCCTCTTCTGCCCGGATAGGATGAAGACTTCTGCCCGATGATGGACCTCTTCAGCCGGATCATGGACATCTTCAACCCCCGCTTGGGCTTGGATGAAGACTTCGGAGCCTGGACCGATCGGTGATACCCGGCGTGGTGAAGATAAGGTAGGAAGATCTTCAGGGGCTTAGTGTTAGGTTTATTTAAGGGGGGTTTGGGTTAGATTAAGGGTATGTGGGTGGTGGGTTGTAATGTTGGGGGGGTATTGTATGGGTTTTTTTACAGGCAAAAGAGCTGAATTCTTTGGGGCATGCCCCCCAAAAGGCCCTTTTAAGGGCTGGTAAGGTAAAAGAGCTTTTCTATTTGTATTTTAGAATAGGGTAGGGCATTTTTTTTATTTTGGGGGCTTTGTTATTTTATTAGGGGGCTTAGAGTAGGTGTAATTAGCTTAAAATTGTTGTAAGATTTTTCTAATGTTTGTAAATATTTTTTTATTTTTTGTAACTTAGTTCTTTTTTTATTTTTTGTACTTTAGTTAGTTTATGTAATTGTATTTAATTGTAGGTATTTGTATGTAATTAAATTAATTTATTGATAGTGTAGTGTTAGGTTTAATTGTAACTTAGGTTAGGATTTATTTTACAGGTAATTTTGTAATTATTTTAACTAGGTAACTATTAAATAGTTCTTAACTATTTAATAGCTATTGTACCTGGTTAAAATAAATACAAAGTTGCCTGTAAAATAAATATGAATCCTAAAATAGCTACAATATAATTATAATTTATATTGTAGCTATATTAGGATTTATTTTACAGGTAAGTATTTAGCTTTAAATAGGAATAATTTATTTAATAAGAGTTAATTTATTTCGTTAGATTTAAATTATATTTAACTTAGGGGGGTGTTAGGGTTAGGGTTAGACTTAGCTTTAGGGGTTAATACATTTATTATAGTGTTGGCGAGGTCCGGTCGGCAGATTAGGGGTTAATACTTGAAGTTAGGTGTCGGTGATGTTAGGGAGGGCAGATTATGGGTTAATACTATTTATTATAGGGTTATTGAGGCGGGAGTGAGGCGGATTAGGGGTTAATAACTTCATTATAGTATCGGTGAGGTCCGGTCGGCAGATTAGGGGTTAATAAGTGTAGGTAGGTGGCGGCGACGTTTGGGGTGGCAGATTAGGGGTTAATAAATATAATATAGGGGTCAGCGGTGTTAGGGGCAGCAGATTAGGGGTACATAGGGATAATGTAGGTGGCGGCGGTGTGTGGTCGGCAGATTAGGGGTTAAAAAAATTTAATAGAGTGGCGGCAATGTGGGGGGACCTCGGTTTAGGGGTACATAGGTAGTTTATGGGTGTTAGTGTACTTTAGAGCACAGTAGTTAAGAGCTTTATGAACCGGCGTTAGCCCAGAAAGCTCTTAACTCCTGGCTTTTTGCTGCGGCTGGAGTTTTGTTGTTAGATTTCTAACGCTCACTTCAGCCAAGACTCTAAATACCGGTGTTAGAAAGATCCCATTGAAAAAATAGGATACGCAATTGACGTAAGGGGATCTGCGGTATGGAAAAGTCGCAGCTGGAAAGTGAGCGTTAGACCCTTACCTACACGACTCTAAATACCAGCGGTAGCCCAAAACCAGCGTTAGGAGTTTTGACGGCTGGTTTTGACGGCTAACGCCAAACTCTAAATCTAGCGGTATATTTGTTTGTTAATTTTTGTCCGGTGTCTTATATTGTATTATATCACCGTTATACTCTTATCTTTGTACCCATGGACAGCGATGCGGAATCTGTTGGTGCTTTATAAATAAAGAATAATTATACTACTACTAATAATAATAACAACATACTTTCCAGACCCAACATTAACACAATAGAGGAATCACTTATATTTATTTCCCCCTCTCCTCTCCCCCTTTCTTCTCTATTCCAGTTTCTTCTCTTCTTCTTCAGAACTCCATTCTCCCACAGATTAGCCATCCTGGCTCCTCCAGGTGTCAATTATTAACAGTCTATTTAATGTAATTAGAAACATTTTTTCCTCTTCAACCCTATGCTCTCCTCAAGACTACGACAAAGTAGATTTCCCAAAAAATAGGAACTTTTATGGTTAGTCAGTCTAAAACTATTGAACTTTGAACCATTTTATTTTGATGTTCATTTTCTTTTTTTACTTGTTTATTGTTTGTTATGTCTGACAAAGTAGGTGGCATGTATCTTATTTAACTGGATGTAATACCATTCAACCTGAAAAATCATTAAAAATATTAAAAAAAAAAAAAAAAAAAAGGCATATAAATTAAAAGAATGATTATTCTTAAAGGGACATGAAACAAAAATGTTTTCTTTCATGATTCAGACAGAGAATACAATTTTAAAAAAATGTTTCCAATTTACTTCTATTATCAAATTTGCTTTGTGTTGATGTTATTCTTTGTTGAAGACATATCTAGATAGGTAGTGTGAACATGTCTGGAGCACTACTAGTGCTGCCCTCTAGTGCACTTGCTAATGTATAAAATTGTTTCAAAACTGCTGCCATATAGTGCTGAAGACACGTGCACATGCCTGAACTTACCTTTCTACTTTTCAACAAAGAAGAAAAAGAAAATGCTCTAATTTACCCCCAGAACTCCTTTACGCTAAAATAGTAGTTATTCCCAAACCAGGCAAAGACAGGACAATGTGTAAAAATTACCACCCGAAATCCCTGATAAATCAAGATATAAAAATCTTTACTAAAATACTAGCAAACCGGTTAAAACATATCCTACCAAAGCTGGTCCACCCAGACCAAGTAGGTTTTGTCAAAAATAGGGAAGCGCCTGATAATATCAGACGCATGATTTCCCTAATAGACTTTGTGGACACCACGGGAACGCCTTCGCTGCTGTTATCCCTTGACGCAGAGAAGGCGTTTGACAGAGTGGACTGAGGAGATATGGATGCAGTGTTGAAAGGTATGGGATTAAAGGGCCAATTTATGACAGCAATAATAAAAATATATTCAAAACCCTCAGCTTGGATAAGAGCAATGAGACATCAATCTAAAAACGTCCCCATCTTGAAGGGGACTAGACAAGGGTGTCCACTTTCACCACTGATATTCGCTATCTGTATAGAACCCCTTGCTCTACAGATTAGGAACTCACCAGATATTACAGGTATACGGGGTGGGGGAGAGGAATACAAAACAGCACTTTTTATGGATGGTATTCTATTATCAATGACCAAACCCCTGATATCAATACCAAATTTATATTCCATCCTTACACAATTTTCTACCATTTCAAGTTATAAAGTTAACACAGACAAATGTGAAGCAATGGCACTTAAATTACCCAACCACACCAGAAAACTCTTGGAACTTAATTTTGACTTCAAGTGGGTTAAAAAACATCTAACTTATCTGGGCATAAAACTTCCCAAACACTCCCCCAATTTAAAGTATGTCTTTAAATTGGTCGGAATCCCCTCTGTCTCCATTTATTTGGAGATTGGACGATTCTTTGTTAAGAAACCCCCTACTCTCAAAAAAATTATCGGAACAAATAGAGGAATATTTTGAATTGAATAATACACCAGACATCTCCCCTCACACGTTATGGGAAGCACATAAATCAATCATCCGAGGTGAACTCATAAAACATAAAGCATTCCTCACTAAATCTTATAGAACCAAGTATATTTCTTCCCTTCAAGCGATACGAGACCTAGAGATACACCACAAAAGAAACCCCTCTGATAAGATGATCATGGGACGATTGAGAAAGGCCAGGAACGAGTTAAACCATTTACTATACCAAGAAGCACAAAATACAGCATACCGTCGCAAGAGAATATTTTTTGCGGAGTCTAATAAAATAGGGACACCCCTTGCTAGGGCACTCAGACAATGGAAGAATGATACACACATACATTCTCTAAAACACGAGGACGGCCATAGCTTGGTGAGCAGGGATAAAATTGTGTCTCAACTGAGAGACTTTTATAGCAAATTGTACAATCTCCCCTCCCCTCCCTTTTCAAATATAGAAACTGCCAGTACGCAATACATAAAAGAGGCCGCCCTTCCAACCTTAGATGTTAAACTAGCTAACGCTTTAGAAAAACCTATAACAATCCAAGAAACCTTAGTCGCCATAAAGTCCCTTCCACCACATAAGAGCCCTGGGCCAGATGGCTTTACAGGCCTTTATTACAAACAATTTGCCCAACTATTAGCCCCCCACCTTACAAAGCTTTTCCAATTCATTGATAATAAACATCCCTGGTCAAAACAAGCCTTAGAAGCTCATATCATCGTGATACCAAAGGCAGACAAAGACCCAACTAAATCTGAAAGTTATCGCCCCATCTCATTGCTTAACGTAGACGTTAAGCTATACGCAAAAATTTTGGCTTCGCGAATTAACATGATTCTCCCTCAATTAGTCCACCCTGACCAGTCAGGATTTGTGCCCAAGAGAGAAGCACGAGACAACACAATTAAAGCCTTACATCTAATCGAACACTCCAGCCGGTCGAAACAAGAATCAATACTTATATCAACAGACGCCGAAAAAACGTTCGACTGGACGGCTGGACTGGAATTTTTTAAGATTATGTCTGAATGCTTTCGGCTTGGGACCTAAGGTGATTGACAGGATTTTTAGCCTTTATTCACAGCCTTCAGCTAGGGTTAGAGCTAACGGTACTCTCTCTGATAGTTTTAATATAAGAAACGGAACGAGGCAGGGCTGTCCCCTATCCCCGCTCCTATTTGCGTTCTCAATGGAGATTCTAGCAGCACATATTAGGAGGAATCCTGACATCAGAGGCATACTCGTGGGCTCTTGCTCTCATAAAGTCGCATTGTATGCGGACGATGTCCTGGTCTTTCTCAAGTCTCCAGAAACATCTATACGACCATTGCTGGCAGAATTTCAAACTTTTAGCAATCACTCAAATTTCTCTATAAATGCACAGAAATCTGAAATCCTTAACATTAACATGCCCCACAGGAAATTTGCAAAACTTAGTGCATCCTGTCCATATAGTTTGAAAACGGATAAGATTAAATACTTGGGAATTCAGCTCGCTCCATCTAGCAATAAATATTTAAACTGAATTATATCCCCTTATTACATAAATTGCGAAAAGATTTTGACACCTGGAAAGATAAGCCCCTGTCGTTGTGGGGACGCATACAGGCTGTTAAGATGACCACACTTCCCCAGATCCTTTACATTCTCCAGGCTGCCCCCATTTCCCTTCCCACGACCTATATAACCCAGCTACAAGCATTGATTAATTCCTTTATCTGGGGCGGGATTAAACCAAGAATTAGCAGAAAACTACTTTACCTTCCTTTGGGTTCAGACGGGATGGGTCTCCCCTCAATTCTACAGTACTACAATGCGGTCGCCCTTCAGAGAATACTAGAATGGCATAACTGCCCTTACACAAAAACGTGGGCGAACATAGATGCTTCCCTCCTGGAGACTCAAGAAATTGGCCCGCTATGTTGGATAAAATGTGCAAACAGACCCACGATCATAAAATGTTCTCACTTATACTCGCATATATTCAAAACATGGGACCTAATCAGGTCTAAACGAAAAGGGATATCGTCCTGCCCCTCACCAATGACCCCAATACCTATAAACGCGGAATTTACGGGTGGGATTATCCCCAATGATATATTGGGCATGGGCTTAGGGCATACAGTCCCCCTGGCTAGACTAACGGAACGTGGCAAACTGAAGGACCATGCCTGTTTGAAGGATGTAGCGGATGGCCACTTCACACTGTGGCTTAAATATGCCCAGTTAACACAACTTTTGGGTACATCCCCGCATAGGCAGGAACTTCTTAGGGACACCACCAATTTTGAAAGGTTATGCTTACTGAACTCAACCCCTAACAGACCCCTGTCACTCGTTAAAAAATTGTTAGACACCTCTTCCACCCCCACCATCCCCTCCTTTGCACCGCAGTGGCATAGGGAACTAGGAATCACTTTAACAGAGAAACAATGGGACAATATTTTCCGCCACACGCATAAATCTTCTCACTCCCCTAGAGTACTAGAACTGAACCACAAAATCCTGTTCTGGTGGTATCTCACCCCCAGCAGGATCAAACAAATATATCACAATGCTAGCGCCTCTTGCTGGAGAGGGTGTGGGGGAACAGGCACAATGTCTCACATCTGGTGGGATTGTAAATACATTGCTCCTCTTTGGAGAAGTATAGAAACACACTTTAAGAAAATGTTTGGGGAATCGTTCCAACTACAGCAAACCACAGCACTCCTTAACTACAAGATAGGCAAACCATGTAAAATCAGATGGCAGTTGCTACAGATAGGTATCAATAGCGCCAAATTTTTAATAGCCAGAAAATGGAAAACACCACATATACCCACACTACAAGAGGGGATCCATAACACCTCGGAGCTTATATCCCTTGAAGAATACTCATACTTTAAAACAGGCAACATGGCCTTTTTTCAGGAGGTAGTTTTCTACTGGGAATCCACAACACACACCCTGTTGAGACAGGGCCCTTGAGGCGTGCCTCACCCACCCTCTCTCCTATTTATCGGTGTCCAGCTGGGCTTTATCTTTTATCTTTTTCTTCTTATTTATACTCTTATTTTTATCATTATTATTACTTTTACTGTTATTCTCCTCGAACCAAGCTTCTATCCACATCCTCCCCTTCTTCCCCTCTCCCCCACCCTCTTCTTCTTTACCTTTTTATTCACCTCTACTTGAGCGGTTTCTCCTGAATATGGGGTCAAATGGTTGTTCCTTACAGAGCAGTGTAGGCAGAGCACTGGAGAAGAATTTAAAATATGTTCTACTAGCCTACAAACTTATGTTCGTAAATTGCAGTTTCCCGGAGTTGTCCCAAAAGAACCAACTACATCTTTACACTCAAGGCCAACTTCTGTGGACACTTATATATCTTCAGATATGAAATGGACTTGTGATCTATAAAATGAACTCCAAAGACTGCATTCTCTCTTACCCATAGACCCAATTGTTAGTCTTGTTTGCTTTATGGATCTATTGATTGATCTGTGTGTAATAATTGTTCAATTTTATCTTCCAATAAAGCCTTTGAAAAAAAATAATAATAATAATAATTATCTTCCATTATTTAAATCTATTAAACAAGACCTGAGAAAATGGGAAAAATATCTATTTTTTTTGGTTCGGCTGCATATCGGCGGTTAAAATTACAATCTTGCTCAGGATACTGTATTTGTTCCGGACCCTCCCGGTTAGGATCCCAGTTCGGGAATTAGAGGAGATTCAATCTATAATAAATAAATTTGTGAGGTGCTCCAAAAAAGCCAGAAAACCGCATACTATACTCACTAAACACAGGCAGGATTAGGAATACCCAATTTGAGAAATTATTATTAAGCAGTTAGACTAGCTCAGACTTTGCTATTGAAATGTAATGAGGAGGAGATCAGATGGGTTAAACTGGAAACGGATATAAATGGATTTCCAAATCAACGAAGCAAGAGGGGTGTACCGGTACACAATCAAACACTCCAGTTTGTGCAGAGAAATGTCCATAAACAGTAGTTGTAACCTCAGTTTACCCAGAGTGCCATAGCAAGAGGCGGATCAAGCCAGGAGATTGAGCATAGGTACAAAAAATAGCAGGCACTACTAGTTAGTAAAAATAAAAAATATACATTTTATTGGTTCCACATAAAAATGAAGAGTTCCCAGACAGGGGAAAACACAAAAGAAATGTGTTGTCCCCTGTCTGGGAACTCTTCATTTTTATGTGGAACCACTAAAATGTATATTTGTTATTTTTACTAACTAGTAGTGCCTGCTATTTTTTGTATAAATGGATTTCCCTTTCCGGAGGCAATGATAAGGAATACATCACTTAGGGCGACAAAACATTACATGAAATACCCAATCACAACATATATGATAAAACATTGGCCTCGACTAACAACCACACTAACCCTTCTACCTGAAAATTCCCTTCAAACTCCACTTAAATGCATATTACCTTCGATATCACTTTCAGTAATACTTAAAGGGACAGTACACTGTAAAATTGTTTTTCCATAAATGTATTTTATGTTGAAATGATTTTTATTATTATTATTTGGTTACAACACCTTAAAACAATACAGAACTTTTCGCATTACCCCATTAGTACAATAGGATTTAAATAAAGGTTATTACACATCAAAACTCATTGGGGTTACAGGTTACATAACTCTCATGACCACATAACTTCCCATGTTTGATACCCTGCGTAGTTTCCCCATCCTCATGTACTTTTTACTGCCTTCATATTTTGCTCATCCTAACTAACCATCCCTCCCCCCTCCCCCCATACCCACCCTCTCCCTATCAGGAGGTGCCATTTTACCTCTAACAAACCTACCAGCCTTCTCGAGGTGATGACACCCCGTTAACTCCGCTAATCTCTCTCGTGGGGGGAGACTCCCTATCTCTAAAATAGGCTACCCCATTTAGTCCAGTACCTTGTTGTCTCCTAGTCTTTCCTTCTTGGTTATTCCTTGAACCTTAGTACCCAATAAAACCAAGTCTTTTGAAATTGTTCGGTCTGTCCTTGTGCCCATGCAGTCAGTTCTGACAGTGTGTAGGTCTCCTCGATTTTTCCTATCACTTCCTGCCATGAGGGCACTCCCTCCTTCCAATGTCTGGCTATACATATTCTTAAGCACGTGCAAACTATTTTTATAAATCTATTAATTGCTGTGTTGAAAGGTTTCACCCTTTCATGAAGTAAAGCCTGTGACATGGTGAGTTTCACTCTCTCATCTAATAAGTTGCTAATTAATTCGGACAGCTTCTTCCATAGCGCCTGAACTTCCTGACACTCCCACCACATGTGTTTATATGTACCTCTCTCTTGACAGCCTCTATAGCAACATCCGTTAAACCCTATGGAGAAATGAGCTGTTCTCTCCGGTGTCAAGTACCATCTAAACATCACCTTTATACAATTCTCCCTCATATCTGCACTAATCAGGCCTCTATAAGAGTTCACTATCAATTCGTTCCATTCCTCAACCTCCCACGTCTCCAATGTATCTCTTTCCCATTTTTTTGTCATTGTTAGTTCAATATCTCGTTTAGCTTTCTGGAGTAGGACATATATCCTGGAAATCAGTTTTTTCCCTCTATTGGGGCACACCATCAATTTCTCAAACTCAGTGAGCTGTTGGGTTTGTGTGTCCTTCCTATATGTTGCTAAGGTTGAACTAATTTGCAAATACATAAACCAGTGTAGCTGCTCTGGGTTTATTCGGTCTCTAATTGAATTAAATGTAAGTAATTTAGTGCCCGTATAGAAGTCTGCCACCCTATACAACCCCTTATTTGCCCATTTGTCCACTGCCCTTCTTAAATCTTTTGGTATAAGAAACTTAATCGGTC
This sequence comes from Bombina bombina, assembly GCF_027579735.1. Classification (NCBI taxonomy): domain Eukaryota; kingdom Metazoa; phylum Chordata; class Amphibia; order Anura; family Bombinatoridae; genus Bombina; species Bombina bombina. Next base: position 990,522,344 of record NC_069501.1, read on the forward strand.
TCAGCCCTGATTCATTCCTAATCAAATGCATCTTTTTCGTGATTCCCTCCCACAAACCTATTGCGTCAGCCGTTATTGGTGACCTATACTCCTTTGACTTCAAGCGTCCTTCAAGATCCCACAGAATATCCGCCGCTCTAGTACTACCCATTATTTCCGCCTCCACCTGCGGCCATATCAGCTTGTTTCCTTCTTTCCCCAATGTAACTGTCTGCGCCAACCTAGCAGCCTGGTAGTACTCCACCAGGTTTGGGACTCCCACTCCTCCTACTTGTCTGTGCAACGTTAGCAACTTGGAAGCTATTCTCGGTCTCCCATCCCCCCTTAGAAATTTCAGTACATCAGTCTGTAAAGCCTGTAGTTCTGACGACGGTATATTAATCGGTATAGCCCTGAATAAGTACATTAATCTTGGGAGCACATTCATTTTTATGGATACCATTTTCCCATACCATGAGAAATTACATTTTCTCCATCTCCTCAGATCATTTCTGATCGCTTTATACACAGGAATGAAATTTAGTTTGTATAGATCTGCCACTTTATCACCTATCCTGACCCCCAAATATGTGATATAGTTTTTCGCCCAGTTAATTGCAAAATTTAGTTCGATTAATTTTTTGGTGTGGGGGGGTAAATTAATCGCAAGTGCCTCACATTTATCAGAATTTATTTTGTAACCCGAGATTCCCGAGTATTCATCTAATATTCTGTACAAATACGGCAACGAGCTCATGGGTCTGGTGATTGTCAATAAGACATCATCAGCGAATAGCATGGTCTTATATTCAGAAGCTCCTATTTTCGCTCCCTCAATTTCTTTCATGTTCCTAATATTTGCTGCTAGCGGTTCTATACAGATTGCAAATATCAGTGGTGACAGCGGGCAACCCTGTCGTGTCCCATTCTTGATGTCTATATGTCTTGATAGATATCCCGCCGCCCCCACCACCGCTGTCGGATTGGAATAAATGCTTCCTAATGCTTGTATGAATGCCCCCCTAAATCCCATGGCCGTAAGAACCCGAAACATGAACTTCCAGTCTACCCTGTCGAACGCTTTCTCTGCGTCTAGCGTCTGCGTCTAGGAGTAGAGCTGGAGTCTCTGATGCCTTTAAGTAATCTAACAAGGTAAGCGTTCTTCGAACATTGTCTGGTGCTTCCCTATCCTGGACAAACCCCACTTGATCTTGGTGAATCAGTGTAGGTAAGATCTTTTTCAGTCTATTGGCCATTATCTTAGCGAAAATTTTGATGTCATGATTGATCAGGGAGATCGGTCTATAATTTTGGCATAGCCTTGCGTTCTTCCCACTCTTGGGTATTACTATTATCTTTGCTTGGAGCATCTCCCCAGGCATTGTCTTACCCACCAAGATCCCGTTACATAAGTTAGTCAAATGGGGTGTCAATTCTTTTTTAAATACTTTATAGTATTCGCCTATCAGTCCGTCAGGGCCTGCCGCTTTGCCAACTTTTAAATCTTTGATTACCCCCGCTACTTCTCCCATAGTGATATTAGAATTAAGGCTCTCTAGATCCTCTTCCTTTATAGTTTTTAAGTTGTCTCTCTCTAAAAACTCGCTTATCTTAGTGTCAATATTATCACCCTTAACGTTGTTCCCATCATATAATTTCTCATAAAACTGAGCAAAGTTATCTGCAATCTCTTGTGGATTCGTGGTCGTCACCCCCTGTGCGTTATCTATCTTGGGGATTGAGAAGAGCCTATTTCTCTCTCTTAGTTTGTGTGCTAAATATCGGTCCGGTTTGTTCGCAAACACGAAGTAATTAGCTTTTAGCCGCATAGCAGCTCTCACTGAGGTCTCATTTAATAACGTAGCTAGTTTCCTTCTTTTTAAGCACAAATTCCTATATACTCTCTCAGATAAGGTACGCTGATGTTCCTTCTCTAGTTGCTCTACCTCCCTCAGTAATGCAGCTGCCAGTGCAGTCATTTTTTTGGTCTGCACTGCTTTTTCCTTAATCAGCAATCCTCTCATGACCGCTTTATGAGCCGTCCATGTAATTAACGGATTATCGACTGAATTCTCATTTAATTCCCAGTATTCTGACAGTGCTTTTTGTATCCTACCTAATACCTCAGGGTCTTTTAATAGGGTTGGGTTGTATGTCCACGATCTTTGCCTAGAGAAGTGCACTAGCCCCGCCAACTCCAGAAGTACAATGGAGTGGTCAGACCATACACACGTTTGAGTCTGTGAAGTAACTAAGTTCGGCACCAGGATTTGACTAACAAATATATAGTCGAGTGTAAGTCTTGTGAGCTGGCGAATAGTAAGTATAGTCGTGTGTTGAATTACCTAATGCTTCCCAAGAATCTACCAGCCCATGCTCCCCCAATGAGCCCTGGATGGATTTGATCACACTGTTGTGTCTGTGCTGTTTGCTTGATATCTTTATTCCCTCCGGTCCCCTAAAAGAGGTCATGTTAACATTGAAGTCTCCCGCCACTATTAATCTGGTCTGTGACCATTGTGTAAGTGTTGCAGATAGCCTCGAGAAGAACAAATTTTGTGACTCATTCGGTGCGTACACATTGCAGAGCGTCACCTTCGTACCCTGTATTGCTCCCTGGACAACTATATACCGTCCCTCGTTATCTCTAATTACCTTATCTAACTCGAAATCCAGTGATCTATGTATTAAAATTGAAACCCCCCGTTTTTTGGTGTCTGTCGTGGCGTGAAAATGGGACGGAAAGTGATGCGACCAAAATTTGGGGATATTTGATTTAACAAAATGCGTCTCTTGTAAAAAAATTATTTTGGCTCTAGCTTTCAAATACTGTGATATGGCCGTCCTTCTTTTAATGTCTGTGTTGAGACCTCTCGCGTTATGCGAAAGAAGTACAAAATTAAGCGTCATTGTCAATCTGAAGTCTCCCTGTCCTCTGTCTGCCACCTCCTGCTCTTAAGTATTTCCTTAGTGTAAATAAAGTGTCCTGTCTCCCATCATATATTCCTGTTCTAATTTCTACGCTTGACATCCTCCATCTCCCCAACTCTCTTCTATTCTTGATTGGCACCCCCTGATAAAAAACAGTTATTAACATCCCTAAACACAACATATAAACAAAAACTTTCATTGTAATAACAACATAATGCATTACGTTAACCTACCTAGGCAGGCAGTACAAATACATTTCAACTATACTTATTAACTTTTAAGGCTAACATTTGTTTCAGCTGAAGTCTCTTCAAACCATATAAAGCAGCAGACTAATCCTGTTTGGAATACGTCTGACCATCCTCTGCTGGACTCAGCTAGTATATCAAGAGCACAAATAAATGTCTGCACAAAAGAATTTTACTTCGAGTCTGTTAAAGTGTCCGTCACCACCTTATGTGGCTAGATCTTTTGCAACAGTTCACATTTTAACCCCTTGATTTTAAGCACTTACATATGGAGTAAATAAAATAACCTTACCGTTATCGCTACAGTATCCTATGTCACTATTAACACTTTATACAACATAAACTTATACTCATCTGTCCGATGACTGGAAATGTCCTTGAGTCTCTAACTCTCGGCCTCCTAATTATGAAAGATTGCAAACTCTACAGAAAGTTCGGGGCACATCTCGCCCCCCTCCTGTGCCGCTATCTTCTTCTTTCTCTCGATCTGTAGTATAAGAAGATCTCGAGTAACTCAAGTTTTCCGCTTCTTTTCTGGTACTTTGGCCCATTTCTTCTGGAAAGGTGGCCTCTCTCTCTCCTCTTTTCTTGCTGAAGCCTGCTGGTGTGATAGATCTGGGATGTCTAGTTTTAGTCTTCTGCAGATGTCTGGCATTTCCTCTGGCTCTTTGATGGATATCAGTTTATTTTCCCAGGTTATGTGTAAGGCAAGAGGGAAGCCCCATCTATATGGTATTTGGGCCTTCCGTAGTTGCGTAGTAAGGGGTGTAAGGGCACCCCGTCTCTGCAAGGTCCTTAAGCATAAGTCCTGAAAAAATTGCACCACATTTCCCTGATGTTTAAATGTAGGATTTCTCCTAGCTGCCATCAGAATTTCCTCTTTCTCCTGGTATTTAAGCATCTTGATAATGATATCACGTGGTGGTTCCTCACCCTTAGGTTTAGGCCGTAATGCACTATGAGCCCGTTCCATTTGGAATTTATTTTCATCTTCACTCCCCGTTATTCCTTGGAACAAGCTGGTTAAGTAATTATTCAGTTCCTTAGGAGTCACCGCTTCTGGAACACCTTTCAACCTTATGTTACACCGGCGACTCCTATTTTCCAGATCTTCCAGCTTGTCGTAGATATCTTCTATATCTTGTCGCTGAGCATTCGACTGGGTTACTACATCATTTAAGCCCTCTGCCAAAGTATCCCCATTCTCTTCAAGCATGTTAATTCTAGAGCCAAGTTCTCCCATTTCTTGTTTAAGATCATTCAAGCTACTGGTAACTGTGTTTTGTAGCGTTTCCATTTTCTCCAGAAGTTTCTCAAAATTAATGGTGATGTCTTGTTTTGACACCAAGTGATCTAAATCGGCCCTTGTTAGCGGGGTTTGGGTGTTTGACTCCGGAGCGTCAGCCATTATGTCAGCATGTCCCCCATCAGATCTGGGTGAAAGTTGTTCTGGGGATCTCTCACTTCTACCAGTTTTAAAGAATATAGGAGCTGTGGTTTGCTTGCCTAATGGCGTGGCCTTTGTATTCCTCTTAGCTGTCATATTAATACTCCTCCACTGCTCTCAGGTTCACTCTTCCTAGCAGTTATGCAGCTTACTACACACTCAATTCAGATAGCACCTCCTTTCCTTATACGTAAGCTACTTGGTTTTTATGTTAAAGGTACTACCTCTCATGCAGTGTGCTTCTCTAGTGTCCAGCTCTTTTATGTGATTGAATTAAGAGTAGGCCTTGTGTAGCTTGTTTTCATGTAGCTTGCTCTTCTGTTTAATATAGACTTAATTTGTTTGGAGGGCACCGAGTGTACACATCCTCCATTACCCACTTGTCCTCATATCCTCTTGTTATATCAACATGTCAGAGTTGTGGTTGCATACGCTTTCCAAAGGGGGCCTGAGGTCTGGGGACTATTAACGCTGCTGTTTTGCTGCTTGTCTCTGCATATTACAATAGCGCCTGTTTTATACTGTGTGTTGTTAATTTGCCCCTCGCTAGATAGTGGCCTCCCGCTGCCGGACCTCTTCCCTCATATGGCTGTTTGCGCTATCCACATTTTGTCCCCCTTAGTTGTACCTTTTGGCTGTTGTTTTGAGTTCCTTTCAGCGCCCGTTGTCAGGCCACGTGGGTTACCGCCATTAATCTCCGCTCTGTATAGTAAGCAGTTCCGTCTGACACGCTGTCTTGGAGAAGCGTTACCACTCACTGCTGCTCCATCTCCTTCACACAGATTGACCCCTGCTCTCCGGTTTCTGCTGTGGTGGCTTAAAGTCCCTTCATCTGCTGCCTTTATAGCCCAATAGCCTCTTTTAAGCTTTGCACTGCCTGGAGCTCCACATTTAAGCAGCCATTTCTCGGCTCTTCCAGGCTCCACCCTCCATAAATGTATTTTAAATGACTTGTTATACCAACTGCAGAGTATAAAATATTTGAGAAATTGCATTTTCGGGTTTATTTGTGTATCTGAAGTAGCTGGTTTTGTGCTTTGAAACCACAGCCTATTACAATGGGTTGAGCTTCAGGTAATATCAGATCTCATTATGTTATCACTTTCATGTACACAGACTTGCTTCCTTATCTTATATTTGTCTGGAACACCAAGGCTCAATACATAGAGAGAACAATGGAAAATTATCATTTTATTACTTAACTATCATGCCCCCCCCTGAGGGTGTAATCTCTTCTGCTGGCTGTGTTTACTTAGGCTTGTCAATAGCGTATACGCCAGTATCAAAACTTTCAGTATAGGTTGGGAAACCACAAGCTAAATCAGCTATTTCAAATGCTGAAATATGAGTAAAGGAGTTACTTGCAACCAATTTAATACACTCTAGCAGGTAAAAAGGATCATTGGGAATAATTTAAAGGGGAGAAAGTTTTTGGGTGAACTGTCCCTTTAAATGGGAAAATAAAGGCCTATATAGAATAGCAGACATCTTGGAGAAGGGAACAATAATGCCATATAACACACTACAAGAGAAACTTGAACCTATTACATTGCTCTGGTACCAATATATACAGATGTCATCCACAATACGGACATTTTTAGCCAAATCACCTAAAGGAACCCCCACTAAACTCGAAACCATGTGCACTATAAAGACTCGACCTAGAAAAGCTATATCACATATATATTTAACCATACAAGGGGCAAACAAAACTAATCATACTCTCTATACTAAATGGGAGCCAGATTTAGGAAAATAAATAGAGGGGGAGGAATGGCAGAAATTAATATACACCTCTAGTAAGGGCCTGTTAAGCATGGATATGATTGAAAATTATTATAAAACTATATCCAGATGGCACTTGACACCGGTTATTACCACTCACGCTATAAAGAATAGCTCAAACCATTGGTACATTTAAACATATGGGATTGCCCACACTCTAGAGCAGTGATTTTTAACCTTTTTTTTGTCGTGGCACACTTTTTTACATTAAAAAATCCTGTGGCACACCACCATCCCAAAATTTAAAAAAACTCACACATTGTAGCCTAATACAGCATATATATATATACACATACACACAAACACACACATACTGTATGTATTGTGTTGTTATGCCATGCCTCCTACAAACTACCCCTGCACTGGGAGTAAAAAACAAGCAAAGTTTAAAAAATATGTCACACTGTTGTCAGTCTGCCGTGGCACACCTGAGGATCTCTCACGGCACACTATTGTGCCACGGCACACTGGTTGAAAAACACTGCTCTAGAGGAGTCTGGGAGGCCTTATCGAATATTTTAGGCTCCATTCTGAAAGAACCTATACAACTATCACTAGAACAGGCACTGCTACACGAATATAATAAAAAGTACAATAAATAAACTAACCAATTTCTTAGGATAGTTTGCACAGCCACTAGGATTTGTATTGCACGTTACTGGAAAGAAGGACCCGCTAGTTGGGAGGAATACTGACCAAGATCAGACATTATTATCATATGTATGAATATGCAGCTTTTATGCAAGACAATCAGACAAAATTTCAAAACACGTGGCTTTATTGCACTATGTATGACACACAACATCAGTATGCATCTATAAAAGATTACACTGATATATGATGGAGCTGCGGAGACGCCACAAGAAGCAGTCAATGGGTGGGGGATCAGGCGATCCGGCGGGGGAGTCCTGACAAACGGTAAATGCATAAGCATCTACTTTATTTTTTTCCTTTCTTCTTTTCTGCCATACTGGCATCCTTTCTTCTTTAATATTGTAGGTGGCAACCAGCAAGACCCCAAGACAGACTTTCTTGTTCTTCCTTTGTATTGTATGCCTTACGAGTTATACCAATGTATAAGAAAAGCCTATACAGGATTTGTGTTTTATAGTCTTAATTACCTTTTTTCTTTTTTATTATTTATATAGCACTAGGAAGGACAAATAAACCTTCCTTTTTGTTTTAGCTATGACAAACGATATTAAGTGATGCCAAACAAGGACTTTTGAGATATTTTCTGAATGTTTCTAATAATTTTACATGTTGCTGGATTGTCAACTATTATGTTTATTTCTTTGAAAATGTTATAATAAACATTATTTCAACTTAAAGTTGTATGTTCTATCTGAATCATGAAAGAAAAAAATGTGGGTTTTCCACAATACATTTAAATAGAGACATGTAATTAGAGTTAAAATTACTCTCCATTCACCCTGACATTTAATGACAAACATGAGAATATTCTAATTATCATATCTTTACTTGGTAATGGGAAACAATTCACACATTACCTTCACCACAGAGGACAATTCATTTACATACATAATTATTCCAAATACAAACAATACAGGACCAGTGAGATCAATTTTTAAAACCATGATCAAGGTGAAATTTAGATAATCAATCCATTAGTCATAATTAAAAAATAGGTAGCACAAATTAAAATCAATCTATCAATTTATCGCCCTCATACGACTGCAGGTTCACACAAGAGAACCTGCAGTCAGTATTTATGAAGAAGTGGTCATAAGACCGCTGCTTCCTGCCTCTTCTCCACCTCTTAGATGAATTTCAATCTCCCCTGTCTCGTCCGACAGATTGACAGCTCCTGTCCGCACGTGATTGGCTGTGCGCAGGCAGGGGGAGGCATTGCATGCAAACGTAAAATAGCGTGCAATGATAAATTCCACCGGCGAATAGCTGTCCGCCAGAGGCCAGCTGGGATAGACAGGGGCAAGTATGTCCACCCCAGTCTGCCCCAGTTTGATAAATCGAGCCCTAAGGGAGAGTTGTCTCAATACCAATTATGCCAACAGCAAAGGCTTCTAGAGTTACAACCTCAGCCATGTTACACATGCTGCAGGGTATTGTGCTTCTGCACAACAATATTCATTTTCCTCCCTGCGTACCCTGTACCATGTGTAACTCATAACTGTCCAGCAACCCAGTCACAATACTTTATGTAAAAAGACATTAAAGAGACAGTAAAGTCACAATCAAAGGGACAGTCTAGTCCAAGTCCAAAATAAACTTTCATGATTCAGATAGGGCATGTCATTTTAAACAACTTTCCAATTTACTTTTATCACCAATTTTGCGTTGTTGTTTTGGTATTCTTAGTTGAAAGCTAAAACTAGGAGGCTCATATGCTAATTTCTTAGACCTTGAAGGCAGCCTCTTATATGAATGCACCACTAGAGGGTGTTAGTTCATGTGTGTCATAAAGGTAACACTGTGCTCATGCACGTTGAGTTACCTAGGTGTCAGCACTGATTGGCTAAAATGCAAGTCTGTCAAAAGAACTGAAATAAGGAGCAGTTTGCAGAGGCTTAGATACAAGATAATCACAGGGGTAAAAAGTGTATTAACCCTTTGAGTGCTAAGCACTTTCCCACCTGAGTGCTAAGCTGATTTAAGGTTTGTTTTGTTGTTGTTTTTTTTTTACTTTTGTAATTTTCTTTCCAGATCCCCAAGACTTACACCATTGGAATGGTTAGGCGATTACCTTTCCAACGGTGGGTCTTGGGGTCTGTAGCTGCTTAGATGCCTGAGATACAGGCTTCTAAGCAGCATGCCCCCTTTCCCTATACTTTGTATTGTAAATTGTTATTAAAGTTGCGCAGTGACATCATCACGTCATTGCACGTGACATCACAGCGCAAAATGTGAAGCCCCGGCGATGCCTGTCACTATGCAGGCCTGATTGCCGGGGAGTAGGAGCGGGTGGGAGCCCCCAGATTTTCATTTTAGTTCATTTTTGTTCATGGTCGTATTCATTTTAAATGATTTTCATTTGAAATTTTTGATTTCAACTAAAATTTTCATTTAGGGCTACAGTAAAGATCTTTGCCATTTTTCTTTATCTGAAGCTGTAATCAGCTATATTAGCGTTAATTTTGTCATTCTATGAAATTCTTAAACTTATTCTTTTATTTATACATCTAATTTTTGTGCACTGCATTTTTGATAAAACTAAAAAAAGTTTAGATAAAGGTACAGTAACTAGTGTACTATACTGAAAGTGTCTATACTTGACTGGACTTGAAACACATTTTTTTTTCATTCATGCTTCAGATAGATCATGCACTTTTAAACTTCTTTCTGATTTACTTATTTTATCTAATTTGCTCCTTTGTCTTGATATCCTTTGTTGAAAAGTATTTTACAGGTAGGAAGTTAGCTAGTGGATGATTGGTGGCTGCACATATATGCCTCTCATTGGCTTAACAATGTGTTTAGCTAGCTCCCTCCAAGAAGTGCATTGCTGTACTTTCAACAAAGGATACCAAGATAATAACGCAAAATTGCTAATAGAAATACAATGAAAAGTTGCTTACAAATGTATAGTCTGGTTGCATTTCTCATGGCCTTCTACGCGGGGATGGTCATGTTTTTGTTAATAATTACTTTCTATTTAGGTTACAAATTATAAAAAAAAAGAACAAATACAACACAGTACACAGTCACATACCTTTCCGATACCAATTATTGCGTCCTAATATATATCTGATATACAGACCACCCAGAAAAAAATTGAGTAACTATGTTCCTACCCAAAACATAAACATGGGGGTTTAGGGATTCCTGATGTTAATACATATAGACACGCCATATTTTTTTTAATCTATCAAAGTTTGGATTAAAAAAATATATGTTGTATTGTTGCAGAATGAAAACAGTATAGAAACCTTTGTTAGATAGATAGATAGATAGATAGATAGATAGATAGATAGATAGATAGATAGATAGATATGTTCAAAGCTATATTATTTCTACCCTAAAAAACATGATTCTTCAATACTGATTGATGATCCACATTTTGGGCCGAGTGATAAAAAACTCACCAGTATGAAGAAGAGAAACCATAGAAAATCTTTGTTATTTATTTAGACTTTATATTCTAATACATAAGTCTCTCCTCATCCAGAACACTGCATAGTGAGATAAACAGCCCTCAAGCTAAGATTTCGGTTTCTAAAATTCTTAGAGGGACCTCACCATACTGACGCGACTTCTTGGTTCATCTCACCTGAGCGGATAGCTTTAGATCATCTCACCTGAGCGGAGAGCTTTAGATCATCTCACCTGAGCGGAGAGCTTTAGATCATCTCACCTGAGTGGAGAGCTTTAGATCATCTCACCTGAGCGGAGAGCTTTAGATCATCTCAACTGAGTGGAGAGCTTTAGATAATTTCCCCTGAGCGGAGAGCTTTAGATCATCTCACCTGAACATAAAGCTTAAGATAATTTCCCCTGAGTGGAGCGCTTTAGTACATCTCACCTGAACATAGAGCTTTAGATCATCTCACCTGAACATAGAGCTTTAGATCATCTTACCTGAACATAGAGCTTTAGATCATTTCCCCTGAGCGGAGAGCTTTAGTACATCTCACCTGAACATAGAGCTTTAGATCATCTTACCTGAACATAGAGCTTTAGATCATCTCACCTGAACATAGAGCTTTAGATCATCTCACCTGAACATAGAGCTTTAGATCATCTTACCTGAACATAGAGCTTTAGATCATTTCCCCTGAGCGGAGAGCTTTAGTACATCTCACCTGAACATAGAGCTTTAGATCATCTTACCTGAACATAGAGCTTTAGATCATTTCCCCTGAGCGGAGAGCTTTAGTACATCTCACCTGAACATAGAGCTTTAGATCATCTCACCTGAACATAGAGCTTTAGATCATCTCACCTGAACATAGAGCTTTAGATTATTTCCCCTGAGCGGAGAGATTTAGATCATCTCATCTGAACATAGAGCTTTAGATCATTTCCCCTGAGCGGAGAGCTTTAGATCATTTCCCCTGAGCGGAGAGCTTTAGATAATTTCCCCTGAGCGGAGAGCTTTAGATCATCTCACCTGAACATAGAGCTTTAGATCATTTCCCCTGAGTGGAGAGCTTTAGATCATTTCCCCTGAGTGGAGAGCTTTAGATCATTTACCCTGAGCGGAGAGCTTTAGATAATTTCCCCTGAGCGGAGAGCTTTAGATCATTTCCCCAGAGCGGAGAGTTTTAGATCATCTCATCTGAACATAGAGCTTTAGATCATTTCCCCTGAGTGGAGAGCTTTAGATCATTTCCCCTGAGCGTAGAGCTTTAGTACATCTCACCTGAACATAGAGCTTTAGATCATTTCCCCTGAGCGGAGAGCTTTAGATCATCTCACCTGAGCGGAGAGCTTTAGATCATCAGGCCCTTTATCTTCATCTTACATATAGACGCCATTTTGGCTGAAGGGAAAAGCCAGAGCTTTGTGTTTACAGTAGGGCTGGCTCCTTGTTTAACAATCATGTATTCCCCATGATTATGTACTCAGAACTGTGGAGTACAGTAGAACTTTACAAACAAAAGTTATAATAACAATATCACAATATATATTTGTGTATGGAATCATAATCATTTTCCATCTGTTACACCCACACATTTTAGAATTTAAAATAAAAGGGCATGAACCCATTTTTTGATGATTCTAATAGAGCAGGCAATTTTAAACAACTTTCCAATTTACTTCTAGCATCAAATTTCTTTGTACTCTTGGTATCTTTTGTTGAAAAGCAGGGACGTAAGCAGTTTTGCAAGAATGTTATACATTTACAAGAGCACTAGATGGCAGCAATATTTCCTGTCATGTAGTACCCTAGACTCCTACCTAGGTTTTCTCTTTAACAAAGACTACTTTGAGAACAAAGCAAATTTAAAGGGACATAAACCCCAAAAAAATTTCATGAGTCAGATAGAACATAACATTTTAAACAACTTTCCAATGTACTTCTATTACCAAATTCTTTTTGTTTACTTGTTATTCTTTGCTAATAAAACAGGAAGGTAAGCTCAGGAGGGTGCACGTGTCTGCTACACTATATGGCAGCATTTTGTCAACAATGTTATGCATTAGCAAGAGCACTAGATGGCAGCACTATTTATTGTCATGTAGTGCTCCAGACAGGTGCATGCTACCTATCTAGATAGCTCTTCAACAAAGAAATACAATCCTATGTTCAGTCTAATCCACAAAGGAAAATTTTTGGTTTCATGCCCTTTCAAAAGATAAGGGGACAAAATAAACAAGGAAATGAATATTGCATCCCTACATATAAGTGAACATAAATAATTTTTGGGTTTCATATCCCTTTAAGAATTTGTATTAACATACCTTCATTTTGTATACAATTTCATCTGGCATTAATTTATACATTGATGACTATAACAAGAGATGTATATTTTTTATGGAAGAACTAATATGCCAGTCTCCCTATTATGCCCCAACAATTAAAGTCTTAACTAATCATGGAGTTCTTTTTCAGGTCCCTGCCACTTCTGCTGTAAAACTATTCTGTATATCTAAAACTATCTCTGCAAAATAGTAATTCTATCTATATTCATAGGCTGTATATCTTATCAGCTAATGTAATATTACAGTCAGCAGACATTAGAATGGAAGTGCTTTAACGTTGCTTCTTTTTTTTATGTACCAGAACTCTGAATAAAGAAAATTGCTGGTTTTCTTAAAACACAAACACACTGTGTGCTGCAGTTATTGTTCATTGATTCATAGCCAATTACTTATTTAATGGACTATTATTAACAGGAGCAAGGACCTCCCCCTCCAGCACTAAACATATTAACCCTATCAGGGAAATATCTGTAACATATTGCAACCATTAATCAGGTGATACAAATACACGAAGATATGATGAATGTGGTTTAATAAAAAATATCCATCTAATCAAAATGCACCTTTGTTTTTGTTAAAAGATTTATTTTTATTTTTGTAACTGTGATTAAGAAAGAGACATTTATTATCTGTCAATTGTTTTTGGAACACAATTTCTCATGTTCTCAGGTTGTTATCAGTTCACTTGTATGTTACATCCAAGGATTATCCATGTGCAGTTACAGTTCACAGACATCAAAGGAGCTTGTGACCTGCTATTGGAACCACAGCCTTTCATTAGCTGCCTGGGCTAATGAGATGTGAATGAACAGGTGGAGCAGAAGTGCTTGTGCTATTGAAACTTAGTTATAAATTAGGATCTGATTGGTCAGGGGGTATCATATGCTAAGGAGAGTGTAGAGATTGAGAGTAAGGTAGGGGTGCCCTTGCTAATATTATATACTGTTGTATAATGTGTGATATATCAGTGTGCTTTAGATTACTTTGAGTTTGTGTAGTAATAAATCTTTGTGATCACGTTTAGTTTTCAACTTTAAGTAATTTAAGCTTTTCATTGCTTTTTATGTTTTCTTTTGCTAGTAGATGATGTGGTATGTTTGTCTGCATAATGTATCGATAAACTGGAGCGTAATGTCTATTTTTTAATGGACCTAAAAGTACTGCTATTTCATTTGTTGTCTCTAACAGAGGAGATTTTATATATATATATATATATATATATATATATATATATATATATATATATAATTACATTTTTGTTTTATGTGTTCATCTAGTTGCCACTAATGCAATGCTGTTCCTTTAGCAAAGGATAACAAGAGAATAAAGCACATTTGATAATAGAAGTAAATTGGAATGCTGTTTAAAATTGTATGTTTTATCCAAATCATGCTAGAACATTTTTGAGGTTTCCTGTTCATTTAACCCCCCCCCATGTAATATGCCAATTTATTGGGGGGGGAAGTAACCTCAAATATTTATGCCAAAGTTGTTATAGACCCTAAAAACTTGCGGATGCTGACAATGGTTACTGCAAATGTGCATATCAAGACTAGAGGGCTGGTGGTGGGGAATGTAAGTAGTTTGTGTGTGGTGGTTTTTTTTTTTTTTTTGTGTCCCTTAATAGGCCAGAAATTTTAAATGATATCTTAACTACTAGAGTACAGGTGAATTAATCAGCTGATTATTTAACCTGTGATCTAGTTAAGATGTTCATAATATCTGGCCTGTTAAGGGTCCAGAGGCCTGGAGTTGGGGAAACACACGTTATGTAAATCATTCTGTAAGTTGAAAACTTTAGGATGGTGGTGCCTTTGAGAATTGGAGGTGTCTGGCACTGTCCTTGATCCACCACTGGGTTACATTCCTCTCTCAATTACAATTTAACGAAGATTAAGATATTTGTATCACTAGATTAATTTATAGGGATCCAAATATCTGGAAGATTTTTAATAGGCATGGTACTGTCTACTGTACTGCCCTCAATATGATAAGGTATTGCCTCTCTAGTCACTACTGTACATAATACACAAATGTGAATTGCTTGCACTTTTTTATGGAATATTTCACAATTACTTCATTGTTATAAACTGTAGTTAACCGCCACCCCCTGAACAGTTAATAGTTTAAATGCAGTTTTATAGACTCTCTAAGGACTGTGTATAAAGTTAAAAAAAACTCAGAACTGCATTTTGATTTGTTACACAACATTGTATAATAGAAGTTCAGTGATAAAGTCACATGAAGTAAATTCTCTCTAAAGCTTTAACCTGTGACTTTATCCCCTTGTGAGTTATGTGGGGAATGTATTACTCCTCCTGATGTCAGAGGGAAGGTGTGATCATGCTAATGAGCTATTGTGGTCACTATTCTAGGGGCTTAAATGCTTCAGCATTGATGAAAAAGGGGCACTTACTGGACAAGATGCAGGGACTCTACGTGACGGTTCTTTTAGTATTGTGTGCTGGGGTGGAAGCTCAGAACAGTAAGTACCAGTTTCCATAAATGTCTAAATGGATATTAGAAATAATATACTACTAATGTATCCTGAGCCAGCACCAAATTTTATTATATATAAATTATATTTCCCCCTTGTTAATTAATTTGCAGTGTGAATGAGAAGCACCCAGTGTTACGGTTAGCTTCTTTAAAGAAACCTGAACCCCCTAGAGCTTTACAACTCATTTTGGTTATCACATTTTGTTTCATTCTCTTGGTGTCCTATGTTGAATGAGCAGCAATGCACTAGTAGGAGCTAGCTGGACATACCTGGTGAGCCAATTACAAGAGGCATATGTGCAGCACCAATAACTAGCTAACTTTCAGTAGTGCATTGTTCCCGAGCCTACCTTTGTATGCTTTTCAACAAAGGATACAAATAGAGCAAAGCAAATTCGATAAGGGAAATCAACTAAAGTTGTTTACAATGGCATGAATCTGAATCTCAAAAGCTATCTTTGGCTTTGTTGTGGGTGGTGGGGTTTTTTTTTTTTTTTTTTTTTTTTTTAATTTAAAATCTGTACTTGTGTTTAAGTAGGCAGGACTAAGCAGAGGTGGAAAAATACCACTATAGTTTACTAGTCAAGAGATACTGGTCCACTCAATGTTAATAAAGTGATGATAAACTCCCCCCTTTATAAAAGCAGATCCGGAAAGTTGGTAATGTTTTAGATGGAGTTTAATTCATCATTGTAAAGAAGATGCGCTATAACTTACTTTTTAATATAGAATTCCCTGTGCTTTGCCGTCCATTTTTCTGTGAGCTGCTATTGTTCTCCAATCAGCGCTCTAGCTACAACAAGTGCCATATGGGGAGAGAGCTGATTGAACAACAATTCAGTTAGCTCACAGAAAAATTTACTTTTGAAGTGGACAGCAGAGTGCAGGGCATTTGAGTTTCACATCTATAATAAAAGTTACATTGCATCTTTGTTACAACTGATGAATGAAACTCAATCTAAAATATCGCTAATATTCCGGATCTGATTTTAAGAAGGGGAGACTTTTATCCAGCTGCCAGGGTGCAAACAGCAAATCAATGGAATGCACTCACTGGTCTTTTTAAACAAACGTGTTTTTAATGCAAATGGGTGAGTCCATTCCATTGTCTCTATCTCGTAACATTTTCAGCTGCTTACTATTTATATTTTCAATGCAATTGACCATGTAGCAATTTTTTTCATGTAGCCGGGTTATGCTTTTTGATTGTGCCCTTGAATCTCTATAGGCTATTGGGGTTGAAAATATTTTCAGCATTAAATTGCTGGTGAAGGGGGCAAAATATTTTTACTAAACATAATCTCACTTTTGTTTGGAGCAGAGAAGTCCTTTAGCGTAACAGGAACAAACCTCTGAATTATGGTAGTACTTTATGTAGTATTAATTTGTGTAAAGCAATTTAACATTAGGGCATTGTGCCAGACTGACTTTTACATTTAGAGTTCAGTTGACCACACATCCCACAGATCACCTGACTGTAACTAATGCACAACTGCACGGACTTATTGGCATGTTGCTGTAAGTACAGGTATAAACTGAGGTCTTTTGTGTATTTGTATTAAAGAGACAAACACATGTAGTATTTATTTTAAATGCCATCAGCCAATTCTACATTTTTAAAAAACACATTAGCAACTTTTTTTTCAATAGTCATACCCCACCCACCACTTGCTTTATTTGGTAAAGTCAATCCAGGCTTAAAGGGACAGTTAACACCAGAATTTTTGTTGTTTAAAAATATAGATAATCCCTTTATTACCCATTCCCCAGTTTTTTGCAAAACCAACACTGTTATATTAATACACTTTTTACTTCTGTGACTAACTTGTATCTAAGCATCTTCTGACCGCCCCTAATCACATGACTTTTAGTTATTTTGCATATAGTTGCATTTTAGCCAATTAGTGCAGTGTCTGCCACTAGCCACGGGCGTGATCACAATGCTATCTATATGGCCTACATGAGCTTGCTCTCCCCTGCTGTGAAAAGTAAATAAAATAGAGGCGGCCTTCAAGGGCTTAGAAATTATCATATGTGCCTCCCTAGGTTTGCTTTCAACTAGAATACCAAGAGAACAAAGCAAAATTGTTGATAAAAGTAAATAGGGCATGTAATTTTAAACAACTTTCCAATTTGAAAAATGAAAGGTTGTTTTTGGACTTGACTGTCCCTTTAAAGGGACACTTTATTATGCCCATTTTCTCATCTAATTTAGCTTTGAACACTGGATTTTCAAGTTCTCAGATTTGTAAATTGACACTGCAATCTTCAAGGTTTACCTTGCTACATATCTCACTCATTGACTTTAGCTAATAAATGTGAAACAATGCACTTTATACTAGCACAATGACCATGGTGTTGTCTGGAGGCTTAAAGGGACAGTCAAGTCCAAAAACAACCTTTCATTTTTCAAATAGGGCATGTAATTTTAAACAACTTTCCAATTTACTTTTATCAACAATTTTGCTTTGTTCTCTTGGTATTCTAGTTGAAAGCAAACCTAGGGAGGCACATATGATAATTTCTAAGCCCTTGAAGGCCGCCTCTATTTTATTTACTTTTCACAGCAGGGGAGAGCAAGCTCATGTAGGCCATATAGATAGCATTGTGATCACGCCCGTGGCTAGTGGCAGACACTGCACTAATTGGCTAAAATGCAACTATATGCAAAATAACTAAAAGTCATGTGATTAGGGGCGGTCAGAAGATGCTTAGATACAAGTTAGTCACAGAAGTAAAAAGTGTATTAATATAACAGTGTTGGTTTTGCAAAAAACTGGGGAATGGGTAATAAAGGGATTATCTATATTTTTAAACAACAAAAATTCTGGTGTTAACTGTCCCTTTAAGGTTCTGAATAATCCTCTGCAGGCTGTGGAGGAAAAGAGAAGATTCTCATGGCTGTAAAGCTCACCCTTTAAACCTCTCATCTGCCAAGAAGGATTGCAATTCCAACTGGTTACATATCCTGTAATAAGGGTTTTTCCTATGTGTTTAATTATTTCAGGAAGGAAAGTAAAGATAAATCTGCATCTCATAATGTTGGCCTCAAACTGACTTTATTTTTCATTCATCTCAATCTGCAATTTACATGTAGGGAAAACCTAAAATCTGGTTTACTTTGGGTACATAAAGTGAGACAATAGTAAGTAAATCTATTAGGGAAAGTAAATCTTAATTCATTTAAGGAATGTGAGATTGTTACTTCTTCTTGTATAATAGTGTTGGCACTAAGATGGACCCATGCAACTCTATAGCATCTTCATCATCCTGTATTCATTAATCTGAAAGTAAATTTATCTAGACTACTTACCACCTAAGTTATCTGGGAACTAGTCACACACCTCAGCTGAGAGTCATGTGGATTCCAAGGAGGATTGAATGCTCATGTGATTCAGACTTTGCCTAGAGCCCATCACAGCATGGTGCCAGCATGCACATCACATGCTTGTTGCAGGGGTTCTATTCAGCAGAAGTCAGTTTTGGATGGGGGTGGGTCAATAGGAAGAGTAGTATTCATACTGTAACTTCTCAGGGGCTATATTTCTCCCCCCCCCCATGCACTATTAAATACTAGTGTGCATTTAATATCATGAATTGCCTGATGTGTGGGTGTCTAATTAGACATCACAATATAACCAAAGTTAAATTACTTTGTCTTTCTTTTGACACCCATGCCACATACTTTTAGACTGTAAGTGTGTGTATCCTGGCTTGCATACAATGTGTAATTAACAATTCTTCCTTTTTATAGGGTCTCGTAACAGGGTGCAACAGAGCCCTCAACAAATTCAAAGTAATAAACGCCCACCCTTTAGGTCATGGAACAGCCAGATGTACCCTATATGGAGAGGGGATGCAAACCAACAGAGAGACTGCTGGAGAGGTGAAAGTTTGAGATTATGCTAAAAAAAGATCTGTAGCTTTCACGTACAGCACACTGTCTTTATATATTTTTTTTCTTCATAGATATATTCAGTGAGTCACTAACTTATATACTTGTAGTTTGTGTAGGTTAAGAATAGAGAGATGTAAAGTGAAATATTTAATTGTCTTAACATTTTATAAAAGCTTTTACCCATGGAGCATTGTACCTATGCCTTTATTGCAAAAAAAATCAGCTTTTTTTTATCTCTTGCAGGTGGTGAGGTAACCTTTAATCTGGTCAATGATGCACCAACCCTTACTGGAGCCAAATCTACATTTTATATCAATATTAACTTTCCACACAATCAAACAGTGCTACCCGATGGACAAGTTGTTTGGAGCCAGAACCGTACAGAAAATGGTCAGTTTGTCTAGAACCCTGAGAGGTTTAGGTGGCTTGTTTGATTTTTTAGTTGTTTTCTGAAGCATATTTGTTTGCAGGCACATGGGTACCATCCGGGGAACCAGTTTATCCTGATGAGGGCACTGAAGGCTCAGATTGTACATTCCCAGATGGCAGCCAATTTCCACGTGGTGCTGAGAAGAAACGCAGCAAATTTGTCTATGTTTGGCAGACTTGGGGTTAGAATATTCATAGATATATTTTTATTTATAATTGTGTTTCCCCTGTTAAATGGATGTTTAGCCCAAAAAATAAATGCAGAACAAATGCACCATTTCTGAATGTAAAGTTTAAACTTTTTTTTTTTTTTTTTTTTTTTGTAAATAACTTGTGTTGGTGTGATTATAATATCACTGACATGGACTAATGCATCCATCTTCACTTCAGGAAAGTACTGGCAGGTGGTAGATGGGCCATCTAGTCATCTGACAGTTGATACTGATGGTGTTCCGCTTGGCTCCTACAACATGGAGGTTGTTATCTATCACTATCGTGGGCGTCAGAAATTCATTCCCATTGGCAGTACCTCCTCTCAGTTTGCAATAACTGGTAAGAATTGTTTCCCCACCTTAAAGTGCCATAAAACAGGTTGAGATCTGTGCATAGCCTAAAAGGGCTAATTAAAAATAGTTTGCATAAAAAATAGTTTCAAAATTGCCTGGCTTTTTTTATAATTTGCAAAAATACTTGCATAGCCATGCGTTCTGGAGCACTGGGCTCCATCTCCCTTATCAGTGTTTAGACACAGGCATTGAGTTCACAGATTCTAGGCATGCTCCAGCAGATAATCCCTATGCACTTTTGCATTCTACCAAAACAATAGATATAGATACAGCCATAGAAGGAAATGTGTGGGGCGAGTTAGAGCTTTACAAATTGGAAACTTGAAATGAAAGGGTTAATGGCGAGGTACTGCAGTATAAATTTACAGGTAAAGTAATTAAAGTACATATTTTGTCTCTATCCCAACTTGTTTTATGTCCCTTTCACACTCAGAGAATGCAACTTTCTAATTTACCCCTATAATTAAGTTAGTTAAAGGAACGTAAAACCCTTTTTTTCATTCATGATTTAGATGGAACATAACATTTCAAACAACTTTCTAATTTACCTCTTATCATATTCTTCGTATTCTTGTTATCCTTCTTTGAAAAGCAGAAATGTAAGCTCAAGAGTGTGCACGTGTCTGCAGCACTATATAGCAGCAGTTTTTCAACAATGTTATACAGTAGCACTAGATGGCAGCACTATTTCCTGTCCTGTAGTGCTTCAGGCATGTGCACGCTACCTACCTAGGTATCTCTTTAACCAAGGATAACATGCGAATGAAACATTTTTGATGATAGAAGTAAATAGAGAAAACAATTTTTTAAAAGTTTTCTATCTGAATGAGAGAATTTTTTTGGGTTTAATGTCCCTTTAAACATTTTAGCAAAATAAATAATAGAAGTAAAGTTGTTTACAATTGTTTGCTCTATCTGAATAATGAGAAACATTTTGGGTTTCATGTCACTTTTATTTAAAGGGACAGTTAAGACACATAATCATTATTCATTAGGTTACTTGCCTATCGTTTATGTGGCACATCTCTCCCCCTGCGCTGCAGTCCTCAGGGATTATCTTTTTTTTTTTTTTTTTTTTTTTCCAAATAACCAACTGCCGTTTTCTCCTTTTTAGTTTACAAAACCTTACCATTAACAGTTGGCTCATATTGGGGTTCACTCACTACCTCACTTCAAATGCCTTGCATATCTCTGAAGCCCCAATTACCTCTGCCCAATGTTTGCTTTTTCTCTTGACCATATAAGTGTATAAATCTAATGTTCAGTTAACGTTGTGTAGTTGTTAACCGGCAATTTGTGTCTTTTTAAAAGCTAAAAATTTGTATATGTATCAAATTTCCTCTTATTTTTATGGTAATCATTTTGCAAAATGTGTGTGTATATATAATTTTATTATCTTTCAATTATTTCCCCCCCCCCCCCCACACACACACACTTGACAGATCAGATTCCTGTTTCTGTAACCATGTCCCAGCTCCTCGA
This sequence comes from Bombina bombina, assembly GCF_027579735.1. Classification (NCBI taxonomy): domain Eukaryota; kingdom Metazoa; phylum Chordata; class Amphibia; order Anura; family Bombinatoridae; genus Bombina; species Bombina bombina. The sequence continues at coordinate 990,544,013 of NC_069501.1, forward strand.
CCTGAACCAGGAGGACCAACGGTTTATTCAGAACAGAGCGGTGTCCTTCTCTGTAGCTGTTCATGACCCCAGCCACTACCTCCAAGTCGCTGACCTATCATTCTCCTGGGATTTTGGTGATCAGAGTGGCACACTAATAACAAGGAATCCAGATATCACCCATACATATGTGTCTGCTGGTGTATTTAGACCACAACTGACCCTGCAAGCAGCTATTCCTATAACACCGTGTGGAAGCGCTGCTCCTGTTGTGCCTACACAGTCTGAGTCTACAACAGACCTCTCTCCAGAACCTGCAACTGAAGCAGCCGTTACCACAGAGAGCGGATCAGAATCTGGTGAGTCTGTCTACAGCTATAAGGTGTGTGTAGTTAACAAAATGTGCATTCGCATATCTTCCACACTTTTTTGAAAAATGAGACTGCACAAGATGAGACAAGAATTGAAATAAAAATCAAAGAATGTGCTGGGTTGCATACCTCCTGTAAAAAAGGAAAAGCTACACTGTGTTGCTAAGAAAATATCTATACCATAGCTTAAACAGCTAAGTAGTTTACACTGTGGAATGTATTCTTAACCTAAGATTGGTTGAGCATATAGTATAGCAGCCATTTTATTCCATGTTAATCTTGTAATTTCACACTAATGGGGAGATTTCTTAATTTTTTTTTTTATTATTTAATTAACATGACCATTGTGTTTTTTTTGTTTTTTTAACTTAAAATTCACTTCATTAACAACTAGTGAAACGTTTGCAACATTTACTTTATAAACACCCTGGTGCAAAAAAATAAAATGCCCATAGTGAAAGGCCACAATGAATTTCACTTTCCAATGCTTTCAGTAAGAAGCTGTCATGATGCAAATCCTTTATTTTTTTTTCTCTCCATTATGCTTGACTTTACCTGATGATCTATAGTCCTTGCACCAGTCACAAAACGGGGTACAACTCCAGATACATTAAACCCAAGTGCTCTGCAATGAACACTTGTTACCTATATTATATACAAATTTGTACAGGTGTGCGGTTTTATAAATATATATATATTTTTTTTTTTATTACAGTACCTCCCACAGGAACATCTGTCCCAGTTCCAAGCAATATTACAGTTTCCGAAGCAACTTCCATTCCTAGTGCAGTAACTGTTTCAGTAGATGAACAGATCAATGTAGGAACTGAAACTGTAGAATCAGAAGCTAGCGAAAGTGCAATTACAGAAAGTGAGACTGAAGTTGCCACAGCCACTGTGGTTGTCGAGGAATTTGAAACTGTGACTTCACAAATTACTGAGATAATCACCATATTAGCCACTGAAGTAGAAACTGAGACTGCAACTGCTACAACTTTGATCGACCAAGAAGTTGTGACCTCAGCATTAATTGTTCAGGAATCTGAAGCTTCAACTATTGTAGAAGGAGATGTAATTACCGCATTAGCTCAGACTGAGGAAGTCACTGCAATTGTAGAAGGAACCCTTAATGCCACAACTGAAGGTTGGTACATTAGTAGTGAAGAATTGGAGACTAGCGCACCTATGTAATAAGGCACTCTGTCAGGAGACTGCCAACCCACAATATAATGGTTGAACAAAGAACAGCAGCACCTATACAAATTGCAAATGGTTTGTCAAAAATACACTCAACATTTTGGGCATTTATGTGCTGCTGTTTTATTTAACATTAGTAGTAAAGCACATGCTGAATATTACATTAAGCCGTACATAAAATATACTGATGAATAATGCTGTCTTACTCACTTAATGTAGCAGACTGTTTGCAGAGAACATGCATTTAAAGGGGTGAACTGTATGGAATAAGATTGCTGTCAAAAAGGCAAGTGTGTGTGATTCTTTCATCATAGATAAATTGTTACATATGAATAAAAATCTAAATTTACAAAAAAAAATGTTTTTAATACAAATCTTTAATTACAAAATATGTTGTCATTTACCATACAACATGCTTTAACGTGGTGTTTTGCCTTTTTTGTATTAAACATGTGCTAAGGATAATTGATCTCGTCAGCCATTTCTTCAGATTTAATTGACAGCTGTGATATCACAAGTTCATTAGCAAAATGGGGCACTAGCATTTATTTTATTTTTTTAGTGTTTTGCTACATGCTGGACGTGCAAAAATAAAATAAAGTTACTTTGTTTATGTATAATTATAAAGAATCACACACACTAACCTTTTTAACCGCAATCTTTTTCCATAGCTCCTGTACCTGGTGTGTTCCCGTGCCATTATGGGCAGAACAGACAGCCAATCGGGAGGGGTATTCACATATAGCCACTAATCATTGGTTATGTTCTGCTCAATAAAAACATGGGTTTTTGCCTGGTGTATGGGTTCCACCCCTTTTGCAGGGGTTGAACAGTATTCAACAGATTTGTGAAATGACATGATAGCATTGTATTATGTGTACCAGAAACTATATGAATATTGCAGTCTAATATGGGTTAAACCAAGGTTTTAAATAAATTATATTACAGAACAAGTTGCTCAGGCAGTGACTACTACAGAAGGTCAGGAAGAGGTGGTGGTCGCAAAGCGTCAAGCACCTGAGGACCCACTTGTAGGCTGCATTCTCTATCGTTATGGAACATTTTCAACCAGCTTGGATGTTGTTCGTAAGTAGGAATTTAGTTTGAACGTCCTATGGATAACCCAGGAGTGTGTGTTTTTTTTTTTTTTTTTGTTTTTTTTTTTTTTGTGTTGCTTTGTTTTTTTGAATATAAAAAAAGTGCCGGAACTAAATGGTTACTGATTTGATATATTGTGCTCAGTAACTTTGAGAAAAGCAAAGGGACAAAGTTATTTATAAATGCTCAAATATTTTGCAGTCTCCTCTTGTTAAAAAAGACAAAAAACAAAAAACAAAAACAACTAGAGTATTTTACATTGATTACAAATATTACCTGTTAAGAAATGGCAGAGGTGGTGGTTCTCAGTAAGGTGAGTACCCCCACAAAAAGACGGTGGTAAAAACCCCAAAATTTATATTTGAAATCTCGCTTGGGGGGGGGGGGGGGGGGGGAATGTGTGTTCTGAATGTTATCTTTTTGATAAAGATAAAATTGATGTTTTAGTTGACTTACATTAACCCTTTGAGTGCTAAGCAGGATTTAATTTTTTTTTCTGTTTTCACTATTTAAAAAACAAAACAAACATTTTGACTACACCCCCCCCCCCCCCCAAGACTTACACTGTTGGAAAGGTTAGACGATTACCTTTCCAACAGCGGGTCTTGGGGGGGGGGGGGGGTCTGTAGCTGCTTAGATGGTTGAGATACAGGCTTCTAAGCAGCATGCCCCCTTTCCCAATACTTTGTATTGTTAGTCCTTAAATAAAGTTGCGCGGTGACGTCATTGCGTGTGATGTCACCGCACGTAACGGGAAGCCCCAACAATGCATGCTACTATACAGGCCCAATCGCCAGGGTGGGAGCACCCAGAATGCTCAAAAGGTGGTTGAGTGCTAGAGACGGCTCTGAGTCATCGTTGGCACTCAAGGGTTAATAGTCTCATTAAAGGGGCACTGAACCCAATTTTTTTTTTTTTTTTTTTTTTTTTTTTTTTATTCTTTCGTGATTCAGATAGAGCATGCAACTTTCTAATTTACTCCTATTATCAAAAATGATCTTCATTCTCTTGGTATCTTTATTTGAAAAGCAAGAATGTAAGTTTAGCTGCCGGCCCATTTTTGGTGAACAACCTGGATTGTTCTTGCTGATTGGATAAATTCACCCACCAATAAACGAGTGCTGTCCAGGATACTAAACCAAAAATTGGCAGGCTCCTTAGCTTAGATGCCTTATTTCAAATAAAGATGGCAAGAGAACGAAGAAAAAGTAATAAATTAGAAAGTTGCTTAAAATTGCATGCTCTATCTGAATTGTGAAAGAGAATTTGGGTTCAGTGTCCCTTTAATTTTACTTATTAATAATTTCAAACAAATTTAATTTGAAATCCTTTGTGGGTTTTTTTTGTTTTTTTTTAGCTACAGTGCAGATTTTTTTTTTTTTTTTTTTTTTTTTTTTTTTTTTCTCCATTCTATGTTAGTCTTTAAGGGACAGGAAACCTCAAATGTTTTTCATGATTCGGATAGAGCATACAATTTTTAAATTTACTTTTATTATCAAATAGGCTTCATTCTCATCTTTTGCTGAAGGAACAGCATTCTACTACTACTACTGGCAGCTAGCTGAAAACATCTAGTTAGCCAATCACAAGAGACAATGGTATGCAGGCACCAAACGCCAACTAGCTCCCACTAGTGTATAAGGATATGGGCATATTCATTTTCAACAAGATACCAAGAGAACAAAGCACATTTTGTAAATAGAAGTGATTTTAAACGTGTCTTAAAACTGCATTCTTTATCTGATTTTTGAAAGTTATACATAAGCTTAAAAGGGATAGGAAAGTCTACATTTTAAAATCTCTAAATTTTTATGCACTGCATTTTTTTTTTTTTTTTTTTTTTTTTGGTAAAACGTGTTTACTTGAAGGTTACAGTAACGCTAACTAGCATACTATACTGAAAGGGACACAACTCTCCCTTCCCCATTCATGATTCAGACAGATCATGCACTTTTTAAATAACTCTCCAATTTACATTTAATCTAATTTGCTTCATTTTATTGGTGTCCTTTTGTTGAAAATTATACCTGCAGGAAGGGAATTGGGGGAAGATTGGTGGCTGCACATAGGTCTTCTCATTGGTTTAACAATGTGTTCAGCTGTCTCCCAAGTAGTGCATTGCTGCACCTTCAACAAAGGATACCAAGATGATAATGCAAAATTGATAATAGAAATAAAATGAAGTGGCTTACAAGTGTGTGTGTGTGTCTTTTTTTTTTTTTTTTTTTTTTTTTTTTTTGTGTGGTGTTTTTTGTTTTTGTTTTTTTTTCTCTCTCTCCATGGCCTTCTCCGCCAGGATGGTCCATGTGTTTAATTACTTTCTATTTAGGTTACAAATCATTAAAACAAATACAGCACTCATACTTGTCGGTTGAATTAGTGCAATGTGGTGGTACTCATGCACTCTCAGTAAAATGGTTGCCTTAATAGCATGGTGTCACTGTGTCCACACAATCCCATATTGTCACACATACTTCTCATCGGCTGATTTAGCACAATGTGGCTTTACTCTTGTAGTGTCGGTAACACTGTGGTATTGAGTCAACCAACAACCATTTTTATTACCCACATCTACTTTTAATTTTAAAAATTTATAAACCCTTATGTTGCTGGTTTTGCACTTGGTACAACTGGAAAGTATAATAAAACTTCTATGCTGAATCTATTTGTTCTGCGGCTGCACTCAGGTGTGTGTGTGTTTTTTTTTTTTTTGTTTGTTTTTTTTTGTTTGTTTTTTTTTAAATTTATGCCAACAGCAACAATTGCTTTTTATTTAAAAAAATAAATAAAATAAAAACAATGGTGTGAAATAATCCTGCCAAAAAGTGCACTGCCCTCCAAAGTGCAGCCGCAGACCCATTCCTTCTCCAGCTACAACAGTAGCAGCCCCTCAACAGCACATGCACTGATACAACCCACTGCCGCCACCAGCAGTACTGTCAGAGGCAGTGGTTCACTGACTGGGACCAGCACTAGTAGCGGTGGCACCCCACCACTCAAGCAGGTTTTTACTTTGTTGAATTATTCTCTGCCGCCAGCTTTTCCACTAGTTTTGTCTCAATTATTTGAGTTACCTTACATGATCATAAACCCACTTAAAAATGTAGCAGCGCAAGTACCACCAGCATGCTACTGTTGCAAAACCACTGGCTGTGTCTAGACTCCCGGTTCCTCCACAGATCTGAGCACTCAGTTATGATTTATAACTTACTGCAATTTCCTCCAAGAATGCTGGTTGGTTGGCTAGAAGAGGCTGAGAGAAACTGTCCCTCTATTCTGCTGCTCCTTCCTGGTTTGCATGCATTGGATAATTCCTGCTTTCATCCTAAACTGCATATATCAACTGAAAATGGAATTATTATTATTTTATTTTTTTTAAGTTTTTGGTAAAGCAAAGAAAATACCGGTTTCTTTGCTTCTTCTGAAAACTAATAAAAAAGAAAAGGGAAAAAAAAAAAATCTATAGGGTAGATCATAAAAGGATCACTAAAACTTCATCTTTTAAAGTATATTGCATATGCTTATTTACAGAGGGCATCGAGAGTGTGGAGATTGTTCAAGTGGCTACAATAGCAGCTGATGGACTTGAGAATGCAGTGGACCTTACAGTTACTTGCCAAGGAAGGTAAGGCTGGACAAGTTCTAACCGGTCAACAATGTAATGAGATGTGATACATGTTACAGATATGCCAAATCACTTGAATGTGATGCAGCACATTCGTAAATATTGAAGCCGCAAAACTAGAAAATATCATATGAAGATATATTGCCTTAAAAAAAAAAAAAAAAAAAAAAAAAAAAAAACCCTTTAACTGTGTAGTTGTCCTATGGCTACTTCCTTCCTTCTCTTTTTTTTTTTTTTTTTTTTTTTTTATACGGTTATCTGCATGGTGGGGGGGAAAAAAACCAATCTGCATCCTCATGAGTTCACACTTTGCTGTACTGTGATCTTGTGGAATTACACCATAATCTTGCAAGATTTCATAGTAAAGTTCCTTAACTTGAGAATGGATTTAAAGTACATTCACATTTCATGCTTACTCAATGGCAGATCCTGGGACTAGCACCTGGATTGAATGCTTAAATTTTATGAACTATGGGATGTGGCTAATAAGTTTCCTAGGTGACTTTAAAAAGGACCATGTAGTATATCTGTAAAAAGTTTGTCTAATTGTAATGTACATCACAATTTTAAGTCTTCAGAGCTAAACAAGTTGTGGTACTTAAAGGGATATAATTTTTTTTTTTTTTAAATTGACCTCTGTCTCTTGGTAACCTCTTGAAAAGTAGATAGGTTTAGGAGTGTGCACGTTTCTGGAGCACTATACGTCTGCTTTTTTTTTTTTTTTTTTTTTTTTTTTTTTTTTTTTTTGCAAGAATGCTTTCAACCTTTAATACGAAGAGTGTATATCACAATGTGATGTGACCAAAGATAAGTAAAACAATCACTTTCCTTTTAAAGGGATATTCCAGACAAAATTGGAATTAACGTGTGTGTCACAGCACTTGAGCAGTTGTAGTAAGCTGCTCGAGTATATCTAGCTATGCTGACACTTTTTAAACAGTATTAACACATACATGTATATTGCAAAAATGTTTTTATTTAAAGATCTAATTCATCTATGTGCATTTAAATTTTGACCGGAATGTCCCTTTAACTGAAACTGCTTCCTGCCTCAGTCTCTCCTGGATTGTTTCAAACAGTGGCGGCACAGAATTTTCAGAAAAGACGCTGGAAAGGCTTTGAAGTCCAATCTGTTCTTCTAACCAGTGATGCATATGGACTTCAAGGAGGAGAATTACAATAGTAAAGTAATAAACAAGAGATAATAAGGAATGTACTCTGAGGGTTGGTGATTAGATGTCTGTAAGGAGAACAGATTCACCAAGATGCACAGAGTAAATCTGAAGTAGAATTTAATAAAATAGCTCAGTTGCGTTGCTCAATGTTTAGGTGGAACACCACTTAAAGGGCCATGATACCCAAATGTTGAAACTCTTGAAAGTGATGCAGCATAGCTGTAAAAAGCTGACAAGAAAATATCACCTGAACATCTATGTAAAAAAGATATATATATATATATATATATATATATATATATATATATATATATATATATATATATATATATATATATATATATATATATATATATATATAATCTCAAAACTTCCTCAGTAGCCACATCACATTGTAAAGGAATTCTAAGCAGCAAATCAGTATGTCTGTCCCGGGACCACTAAGGGATTGAGCCTTGTGCACTCATGTTTCCCTATTCAGTTTAAGGAAGTTTACTATGAAATCTCATGAGAGTTAAGTCAGATATCGTGAGATCACAGTAAGAGTTCATGACCTCAGCCCTGTTGATGCTGATTGGCTGCAGTTCATTTCTTCGTTTTTTGGTTTGTTTGTTTTTTACCTACAGCTGGGCAACAGCAGAAGTAGAACTTCTTTTTTTTTTTTTTTACACAGAAATTGCTCTGCTGAGCTGAGGAAACTGTGAGGTAAAATCTTCCTTTTTTACATAAGATGCTCAGGTGATATTTTCCTGTCGGCTATACAGTTATACTGCACCAGTTTCAAGTGATTTAGCATATGAGTATTTTGTCCCTTTAACTCGAGCAACTCTATTAATAAAAGACTTTTAATCGCCAGCCCTCAGTATATTCGTTGGGTATACTTCTTGTATATACTTCACTATTGTGATTCTCCTTTAAGTTCATATACATTGCTAGTTATAACGAACTGAACTTAATCGCCTTTCCAGCGTCTCTTCTGAAAAGTCTGCTTCACCATTTTTCATACATTATTTAACATTGCTTTAAGCAATGTGTTTTCTGTCCTGCTCCAGACACATGCACAATACCAACCTAGGTATCCTTTCCAACCAAGAAAAGCATACAAACCAATGGTGTGCTTTATCTAAATCGTGAAAGGTAAAAATTGGGTTTCATGTCCCTTAACAATTTTGCTTTCAGTTTAAACCACAAAGAACTTGGCGATACCTACTCAAATGTGTTATACAGATCCTTAAGTTTTTAATACCAATTCTTTTCCCCAACTCTTCTCTACAGTATACCAAGCCAGGTTTGTACGGTTATCTCTGGCGCAGACTGTGCATCTCCACAGCAGACCACATGTAGCCCTGTAGCGCCATCCTCAGATTGCCAGCTTGTGCTACGTCAGGTTTTCAATAACTCTGGCAGTTACTGTGTAAACATATCTTTGGCTGATGATGTTAGCCTGGCTGTTGCCAGTACACAGGTCAGCATTTCAGCAGGTAGGTGTCGTGCTCAAATCCGTAAAACAGTTTTACAGCAAAGTGTTAACTGCTTGCAAAGTTCACTAATAGGTTCCTGTATCTAACTCCTACAGGTGTAAACGCTTCATCCACTAATGGAGTGGCCATAACAGTTGGTGTTCTACTGGTTGTATTTGCTGTTGCCATTGTGGCATACACCTACAGGTATGTGTAACTGATTGCAAAACTAATGTTCTGAAAAACTTGTTGGGGATTGTCTCGGCAGAATTGAGACATTTTGGTATGCGGGTACCAACATGGTAGGAAATACAAGTCTTTATTTCTGCAACATTTAATTTTTGTACACTAAACTTTTTTTTTTATTTTTTTTTATTTTTTTTATATATATATATAGAAATGTTAAGACCTACAAACCCCTACGAACTGAACCTACTTCAATCAACTGGTTTCCTGAGCGCCAGTCACTTCATCGTTTTTTCCAAAATGCTCTTGGCCGGTCCATGACTGGGGAGAACAGCCCGCTCTTAAATGGGCGCATTGTGTGACTATCTAACAGCTGACTTCCTCTACAGAGCCTCTGTTTTGCCCACAACATTGCATCTTTTAAAACTGCTCATTTTGTAACTTGTATACTGAAACTTCCTTCTCAAATGGATAATGTACAAGGCTATATAGCCAGGTTAACTGCAGCAACCACAGGATTTGGTCATTTTTTAAACAAACTCAAAATAGTCTTCTATCTGAACAAGTACAGGCATTCACACTAAGTTTTTGTGTATTTCACCAGATCTAACAATAAATTGTAATATAAAAAAATGATGGTGAGTTATTGCCTTGGGTCCATACCATAGCTACATTTATTGCAACTAATCACATGAACAAATTTATGTTTAATGTAACGCCAAATGGTTGCTTAATTATATGGTCAGGTCCAGGGGTCAGCAACCTTGGCTCTCCAGTTGTAGTTATAAAACATTTCCCATGATGCTTAAAGGGACATGAAACCCCAAATTTTTCTTTCATGATTCATATAGAGAATACAATTTTTAAACCACTTTACAATTTACTTCTATTATTTAATTTGCTTCCTTTTCTTATTATCCTTTGCTGAAAGGTTTATCTAGGAAAGCTCAGGAGCAGCAAAGAACCTAGGTTCTAGCTGCTGATTGGTGGATATATATATATATATATATATACTGATTGTTATTGGTTCACCAATTTGTTCAGTTAGAAACCAGTAGTGCATTGCTGCTCCTTCAACAAATGATACCAAGAGAATAAAACAAATTAGATAATAGAGAATACTATTAGAAGTAAATTAGAAAGTTGTTTCAATCTGAATCCTGAAAGAAAATGTTGGGGTTTCATGTCCCTTAAAGTGTCTTTAAAGGGACATGAAACCCAAATTTTTCTTTAAAGAGTTAGAGCAGCGGTTTCCAAACTGTGGTACGCTTACCCCTGGGGGTTCTTGGCTCACCGGTTGAGGGTACGCGAAAATATTGTTGGTAATGGCGGAAGATGAGGGGGGAGGGCACTCTTAATGGGTCATCAACTAATGACCATTGCGGAACTGTGGAAGGAAGAAGGCCTGGCATGTAGGCAGATGGGAGCCCCTGCACCTGAAATATGTGGACCGGGTGTGGATGACTCCAGTCCACATATTAATGATCACCCTGTGTCACCAGACGGCTTCCTGCTCCACCCAACCCTGTGTCGTGCATTTTGACTGAGAGTGCGCAGTTAGAAGCGGCACTGCAGCAGCATAGCTGCATGGACACGTGTGGTAGAGCTGTGGAGATTGCGGGTCTGCATCCCCAAATAAGTAATGCTGCTAGTGCTTTCTTGATTCAGATTGCTTCACTTCCAACTAAAAACGTTCATAGTGGCTGAGTGGTTAATATTGCTCTGATCTCACAAATTTTAAATATTTATTTTTATGATAATTACACTTTGACTCTTTCCCCCCCCACTGGGCCATGTTTAGAGGCAACCAGGGGTGCCAGCCACACAGCAGGGCTCCTGAGAATGAGATCTGAGCTTTAATCCTGTTGCTAAACGTACAGTTGTGCTTCCTTTATTTTGAGGGATTGGTGGGGGTAATAAAGAGAGGGGGTACTCATAAATGAAAAGCATAATCAAGGGGTATGGGAGAGAAAAAGGTTGGGAACTGCTGATTTAGAGTATTAAATTCTAAACAACTTTATAATTTACCTCCTATCTAATTTGCTTCATTCTCTTGATATCCTTTGCTGAAAAGCATAGGCTTGGTGGCTGCACATATATGCCTCGTGATTGGCTCACCCATGTGCATTGCTATTACTTTGACAAAGAATATCTAAAGAATGAAGCAAATGAGATAATAGAAGTAGATTGGAATGTTTAAAATTGTTTTCTCTATCTGAATCATGAGAAATTTTGGGTTTAGTGTCCCTTTAAGCTGCCTAAGCATCATGGGAAATGTAGTTCTAAAACATCTGGAGAGCCAAGGTTGCTGACCCCTGGTCTAGTCTAAGGGTGGCCAGTAAGTCATAACCCCTTACTGGCCACATCATGATCTGGGCTGCATATGGCGTCCAATCACAAAAGACTAAATAGTTGGATTCAACAGACTGTTAAAGGGACAGTCTAGGCCAAAAAAACATTCATGATTCAGATAGGGCATGTAATTTTAAACAATTTTCCAATTTACTTTTATCACCAATTTTGCTTTGTTCTCTTAGTATTCTTAGTTGAAAGCTTAACCTAGGAGGTTCATATGCTAATTTCTTAGACCTTGAAGGCCACCTCTTTTCAGAATGCATTTTAACAGTTTTTCACCACTAGAGGGTGTTAGTTCATGTATTTCATATAGATAACACTGTGCTTGTGCACGTGAAGTTATCTGGGAGCAGGCACTGATTGGCTAAACTGCAAGTCTGTCAAAAACTGAAATAAAGGGGCAGTTTGCAGAGGCTTAGATGCAAGATAATCACAGAGGTTAAAAGTATATTAATATAACTGTTGGTTATGCAAAACTGGGGAATTGGTAATAAAGGGATTATCTATCTTTTAAAACGATAAAAATTCTGGTGTAGACTGTCCCTTTAATGCTAATCAACAGTGCCTAGATGCAGCCCTGTTTGTGATGTCATCAGTGGGCGGAGCTTGTCAGCCATTTCAATGTTGCCAGAAACTTTATATAGAGAGAAAATAACTCATTGTGTAGTTCATTAACAAATCTAGGCATGCCAGAAGGCTTGATTTTCCCACAGAAAACCTCTGGAATACATAGTTTCCAATGCAGCAAAGGATTCTGGGTAAGATATGCAAATTAGGTTCACAGTGACTCACCTTTTACTTCAAGTCTGCTTTTCAGCAGATTCCCTTAACGCCAAAGTATCGCTGTTCACACAGCTTATAAGCTTAGCTAGGGTTAGTGCAGTGATTCATAACCATCCCAGGACAGACTTTCGTAGTTATTGCTACTCATCAGCTGGGAGAAGGTTTGAATCACTGCTGGGTGAAGTTGTTTCCGGGCAAAATACAACATTTTAAATTAGGGGGAGGTAAAAGGTGAGTTTAAAATCCTCCACTATAAGTTTTTTTTTTACGTTCCTGCTGCATGATATAGAAGGGGGTGCAGGACACTATTTGCAGCTTAATTTAAGGTAAGACATTAAAGGGACAAACATCCAAATTTAAAATTGCATGCTCTGAGATAAAAGTTTAAACAACTTTCCAATTTACTTCCGTTATCAAATTTGCTTTGTTCTCTTGGTGTCTGTATTGAAGGGTAAAACTAGGTAGGCTCATAAGAGCTAGGATCTGATATTGCAATCTCTCAAATGTCCCTCTAAAGTCTAAGGGTAACTTTTTGGTAACTTTGCTGCCCCCCTCCCCCCTCTAATATTGAGGTGAAAGACATTTCTTGAAAAGGCTCATTGGTATTCTGGTTTAAGAACTGTTGGTAACTTTCCCCCCCCCCTCCCCTATATTTAGGAAAAAGGAGACTATTTATTTGCCTTTAAACTTTAGAGGGTCATTTACTTTAGTATGTAGCTCCTCTTAAATCTAGTTTCCATTCTGTGCAGTAAACATTATGGTAGTGACATGATAGATGATTTATGAGACTAATTGTGCTACATAAATAGCTATACAGGTATATTCCAGATGACTAGACCAACTAAATTTGCTTGTTAATTTGATAAGAGGAAAAGTTCAAATTTCCTTCAGTCTCTTTGTATTGTATAATTTATTGAAGGAGCAGCTGTGTTTTTACTGGGAGCTAGCTGAACACCTCTAGTGAACTAATAAAGAGGCCTGCGTGCAGCCACCTATCAGCATCTAGCTCCCAGTAATGCATTACTGCTCCTAAGCCTATTTAGGTATGTCTTTCAACAAAGGCTAACAAGAGAATAAAGCAAATTAGATAATAGAAGTACATTGAAAAGCTATTTAAAAACCACATGCTCTGCATGAGTCATGAAAATATATTTTAGGGTTTCATATCACTTTAAAACATGGCTACATGCAAGCAAATTCAGCTCAATAACACGCACTTCTGTCCCTTTAACGAATAAGCTAGAGTAAAGATCTACATATTTCCAATCGTTGTCAAAATAAAATTTAAGGAGCCCTTAAAGGAATACTAAACCAAAAACCTTTTTCTTAAAGTGAAGGTAAACTTTGGTGAATGAGAGCACGTTAAAAACATTTCATTCATCAAAGTTTACAAAGCAGCCTTTTTGGTAAAAAAAAAAAAATTACTTTTTTTTTTCTTTTTTTTTTCTTTTTTTTTTTTACTGCTACAGCAGCTTCCCCCACATAGAGATCCTCTATTCGCACGTCAGCAATGACTACCCTGGGGGGAAAGCTGTGATTGGAGGAAGCCGGATTAGACAATGCTGACGTGTGAATAGAGGATCTCTAGGTGGGGGAAGCTGCTGTAGCAGTGAAAAGAAAAAAACATAATTTTTTTTTACCAAAACAGCTGCTTTGTAAACTTTGTTGAATGAAAGTGCCCCTGTTTTTAATAGTATTTTTAAAATAGGGCTTTCATTCACCAAAGTTTACCTTCACTTTAATGGTTTGGATAGAGCAGCAATTTGAAGTAACTTTCTAATTTACTCCTATTCTCAATTTTTCTTCTTTCTCTTTGAATCTTTATTTAGAAAGCAGGAATGTAAAGGTTAGGAGCCAGACCATTTTTTTTTAAAATTAAATTCCAAACCTGGGTTATGCTTGCTTATTGGTGGCTAAATGTAGCCACCAATAAGCAAGCACTACCCAGGGTGCTGAACCTAAAATGGGCCGGCTCCTAAGCTTTACATTCCATCCAAGAGCACAAAGAAATTGATAATAGGAGTAAATTAGAAAGTTACTTAAAATCGTATGCTCCATCCGAATCATTAAGAAAAAATTAACCTATAAGGAACTAGATAGTAGACAATTATCAAGGCTGTTCCATTGTAAACCTCAGCACCTCTAATTTATTAATAAACGTATTGGCAATAAATTACATACTCATGTATACTCTTGCAAGGAAAGTCTGCAATCTTTGCATTGAACTTCTGGTGTAGGTTTTTGTTTCATGCATCCCAGGGTGCCAAAAAGAGAAAATAGCCTTCATTTTGAAAACCTAGGTTACAAGTTTTTGCACAAATTATTTTTTTTCCTTCATCACAAAAGCAAGAAGTCTTAAATGTTCCTTTTTAATGACTTATGGAATGTCACCCAGCAGCGAGACTATAGCCCAGAATCCTTGGTACAGTTTAAAGGGACACTGAAACCAATTTTTTTATTTTGTGATTCAGATAGAACATTCAATTTAAGCAACTTTCGAATTTACTCCTCTTATAATTTTTTCTTCGTTCTTTTGCTATCTTTAATTGAAAAAGGCATTTAAGCTTTTTTTCTTAGTTCAGAACTCTGGACTGCACTTTTTTATTGGTGGATGAATTTATCCACCAATCAGCAAGGACAACCCAGATTGTTCACCAAAAATGGGCTGGTATCTAAACGCATTTCAAATAAAGTTACCAAAAGAATAAAGAAAATTTTATAATAGGAGTAAATTAGAAAGTTGCTTAAAATTTCATGATCTATCTAAATCATGAAATAAAAAATTTGGGTTCAGTGTCCCTTTAACAATTACAGTTTTTGGTCTTGTTACTGGTTAAAGGGACATGAAACCCAAACATTTTCAACTTTATTCCATTTTACTTCTATTATCAAATTAGCTTAATTCTTTTGGTATTGTTTGTTGAAAGAGCAGGAATGCACTACTTGGAGCTGAAACAATGGGGTTAACCAATAACAAGAGGCATATGTGCAGCTAGCTACCAGTAGTGCATTGCTGCTCCTGAGTCTACTTAGACAAGATAATTTATTGAGGCTAAAAATTCTTGTGCCGTGCCATGAGGTCCACACCTGGGATTCTCCTTTGGTCTGTTATCATTTTGGAAATGGTTCTCAGTTTGTCTTCCACTTATTGGGACTCGGATAATGTGTGTCTGAAATATTTCAAAGCTTTGCCATTGCTGCACAATTTTGGATTCATACAGACATTGGTTTGAATCTCTACATGCAAAATATGTCTAGGGCATGAGTGTAAAAAATGTATATAGACAGGGAGGTCTTCTGTGTTGGCCATTCCTCTTACGCCTTAAAGAGGCATTAAATACCAAGCGCAAATTAGGTCATTTGCGGCATTTTGACGACATCCTAAGTTACACAAACTAGCTACTGAGTTTGAAGAAAATGTAGCTTACAAAACTTTCACCTGTGTTTAACTTCCTTTTTAAAGGGCTGTTGAAAACCCAGAATCAAATTCAACAATGCGTTGTCCTCCTGTATGGTCCACTTTTGATCCAGAGCAGTGTTTATCAACTCCAGTCCTCAAGTAAACCTTACAGGCCAGATTGTCATGATATCTAAACTAGAGCATAAGTGAAATAATCGGCTGATTAGTAACCATGGTTACTAACCTGCTCTCACCCATCAGATGATTTCACCTGTGCTCTAGTTCAGATAAAATGAAAATATGACCTGTTAGGGGTATTTGAGGACTGGAGTTGAGAGAAACACTGATCCAGAGGAGAAGATTTAAGTGCCAAAGCACTAATGTGAGTGATGTGAGACTGTAAAGTAGAAAGTTAGATCTTCAGTGACCTCTTGAAATTACCTTTTTCTTTTTTAAGCCTACATGGAGAAAATCCAGGATCTGAGGAATGAAAATAAACGCCCACAGTATGGGAACAACACAAATATGCCAAGACACATAAATAGGGGTAGTTATATTATGTATACCCTTGTGGGTGTTAATGACTAATGAGGAGATACTCTTGCATAGCCAATTTAGAGAGAGGCTGTGAGAACTACAAGCAGTAAGGTAATAGATATATCAATTGGTCAGTTGGGGCAAAATGCTGAAAGGGGTAACAGATGTGAGGCCAAAGTGTAGAGATGGTAATTCTGCATTAATAATATTGCTTGATCTTTTGCAAGATCCTCTGTATCATGACAATTGGTTTGCAAGTATAGACTAGGAGAAAATCTTAGGTTAAGCCAAGTGCTTCTACAAATCCACCTTTAAAATTCAGATCTAATCATTTTAAAGTTCCATCTAAAGTCATGAAGGTCACATAGGGAGGGCCACATACAATAAGAATTTAGAGACCACTTTCCTGTATAGGATATGCAATAGTAGACTGCAAATGGAGTCCAATTCTGAGATGAAGATTTCTAAAGGGCTAGAATATGTGATTCTGTCCAGGTCAGAATATTGGTGACTTACTGCATGGTGGTTTGCCTGTTTGAGTCCCCTTCTAATTTGACATCAATACTGGAAGTCCTTGAATGAACGTAGTGTGAATGACACAGGGCGAGAGAGGTCATCTTAAAATCCAGAGAATGATTGCGTTTAAAGCCAACCTACTGTAAAGAGGTAATCAATTGATTAAAGGGGGGTATGCAAGTCAAAATCAAACTATCATGATTCAGACAGCATGCAATTTTAAAGGGACTTTTAAATGCCCTTTTATTATCAAATTTACTTGGAGTTGAACAGACAAAAGGGGCACAACATGGAGAGCACTTCAAATTATATTGCTTTATATAGCAACCAGAAAGGCAGTTCATAATTTTGCACCTCTCAGCTGACCCTTAAAAGGACATTATACACCAAAAAAAAGCTAGATAGAATGATGTATTCAATGAAACGATTAGTCTGAGAATAACCTGTAGATGTATTTATTAAAGTTTTATTAGCTGTTTAAATATTGACAAAAAGTGTAAAGTTTTAGTGTCTATAAAACAATGGGAGCTGCCTCGTTGTAACTTAGGTTACCTTCTTTGCTGTGGCCAATTAGGGACAGTTATAAATTGGTCACTAGAGTGTGCAGCCAATGGCTGTCTGGAATATAACGGTGTTCTGCACTTCCATTTCTAACAGGAACTAAAAAACTCATAATTTCAGAATGGAATTGCAGGGAAAGGAGACAAAATAAATAATGAAAGTATATTGCAGAGTTTTTTTTCATTTATACATTGTATCATTTTTGTATTAGTATCTCAAAGTGTTTAATGTCCCTTTAACTCAAACAGGTATACTTTTAGTTTAAAAAAAAAAATAGACTCTTCAAGCGCTATTCTTATACAGCAAAAAGCTCACCTGTTTCAAACTGCTTCTGTGCAGTAAGATTAAAGTCTATACCGTCTCAAGCAGCTCTCAGTCTTGGGTACTGCCCTGTGATGTTCTGATCACATGACCGCAGCCAGATCGGTCACTATAGGAGTGGAACATCAGTATCTAAGGCTGGTGAACTGGTGTGAAGTAGATTTCCAAAAGTGCAAAATCCAGCCATAGATCCAATAAAAATAGTGTTTATTCACAAATCAAAAAGCAGCAAACCACTTCTAAAACAGTGGAGGTAACAGGAAGCCAATTTCTAGAAATGCCCTGCTTCATGCAAAAAGTAATCATTCTCAAGTATTTAAGGCGACTGCCAAAGGTCCATATGAGGCTGAAATGAAACTGCTCAGACTTTTTGTGAGAAACTGAATGAGAGCGGTTTTAAAAATTGTGTGGTAAAATATGCTAAATATGCTGTATTGTATATGGAAAGAGAAGATTTAGGGGTCTATTTATTATTGTGCGGATGGACATGATACGATGTAGCTTATCATGTCCGCCGCACAACGCTGCATACGCTGTCGGCATTTATCATTGCACCAGCAGTTCTTGTGAACTTCTGGTGCAATGCCGCCCCCTGCAGATTCGTGGCCAATGGGCCGCTAGCAGGGGGTGTCAATCAACCCGATCGTATTCTATTGGGTTGATTTCTGTCCGCCGCCCCAGAGCAGGCGGACAGGTTATGGAGTAGCGGTCTTTAGGCCGCTGCTTCATAACTTCTGTTTCTGGCGAGCCGGAAACTAAGGGGCATCAAGCTCCATACGGAGCTTCATAAATTGACCCCTTAAAAAGAGAGAGCATTGGAAATTAAAGATAAAAAAATTCTACGAAGAGGTAGGACAATAAATATAATGTAACATTAGTATTCATCACAGTCACGTTTGCAACATCATTTGCAATTTTTTTAATATTGAAAAACAGACTATAGGGAATAGGGTTTTGACCACAGTCCCTAGAACAAAATACAGCAAAGTCCTCTTGGTGAGGGAGTTATATATATATATACTAATGGAGAGGGAAGTTTATATGTTTAAATCTATATAAGTATAAATATAATTTAAGAAAATGCAGGTTATTCTTGGATCATTAGATTAATCTCTGTCAAAATTTGCTACCCCATTACTGCGCATTCGTGCTTGTGTACTATGTCCCCCTATTCATGAGGAATGTGGGAGTACATTTTCTTAACTGTCAAAATAATTTGCTATCTAAATATCTGCACATGCTTGTAATTACGTAATCGCATTCCACACATTCTTTTCAAACATATGTGGAGTGCGATCTTGTAATTGTGCGCATGCGCACATGAGGTAGCAAATTTCTGACAATTTAAACATACAAGCAATACATTTGTATCAACAGTAACAGGTGAAATGTTTAAAAAAAGTATAGTTGTGTCAATTGTAGATCGACAAAAGTAGTGTATATAATAGTATTTAAACAGTGCCACCTACAGTATGTAGGAAAAACTACCCGTGAAGTGAGAATTAGAATCAGAGAACACTTTTCTAATATAACCTCAGAATCTACAGAAAGTTTTAAAAGAGCAGAGAAAATGTCCCCACTGGTTAGACATCTTATTGAATGCCATGATAGAAAAACATATTCCTTTTCTTGGAAAATAATAGAAAAAAATTAGCAAATCAAAATGGGGGTGATATAGATCGTCTTTGAGTAAGAGTGAGGTTTACTTGATTTTTTTCTTTATAGACCAGGATGCCAAAAGACCTGAATGGACAATTTGATTTAATTATTTCTGGGAATGATGGATCAGGTATAGCTTACAATTTAATATCTGTAATTTGAAATTGATCTGCAAATTATGTATAACATCATGTTTTGTTTTTAATCCCCTTTTTGTGTAACAAATGTTTTATATTTTATAGCAGTGGATTATGATGGTATTTAACTGTCCATAGCGCAGTATATGAATTGTATAAATAAATAGTACATCAGACATTTAATAGTTAAATAATAGGTAACACACATTTGTTTTTTATTAAAGGGACATTGAACCCAAATTTTTTCTTTTGTGATTCAGATAGAGCATGACATTTTAAGCAACTTTCTAATTTACTCCTATTGTCAAATTTTCTTCATTCTCTTGGTATCTTTATTTGAAATGCAAGAATGTAAATTTAGATGCCGACCCATTTTTGGTGAACAACCTGGGTTGTTTTTGCTGGTTGGTGGATAAATTAATCCACCAATAAAAAAAGTGCTGTCCAGAGTTCAGAACAAAAAAACCTTAGATGCCTTCTTTTTCAAAAAAAGATAGCAAGAGAACGAAGAAAAATTGATACTAGTAAATTAGAAAGTTGCTTAAAATTGCATGCTCTATCTAAATCATTAAAGAAAAAAATTTGGGTTCAGTGTCCTTTTAATATGGGAAGAGGTATAGTATAAGAAGAATAATGCAGCAGACTAATCAGTATATGAGTACAGCTGTGATCAGCTGAAACACAAGACTTTTATCTTCTGTTAACACCACTGTTTTAGAAGATGTTTGCTGCTTTTAAATAATTTGTGAATTTGTAATTTTTTATTGGATTTTGCACCACTTGTTGTATATATCATTAACAAGAGAATGTTGATTTCTTATTGTTGTTTTGTTTCTTTGCTATTATTATAAAAATGAGACGCAATGTTGTTTTCTTGCCCCTGGCCATAATTCTGTTAAACAAATGCAGGACCTGCTCACAAACATATGATCTTCTTGTTTTGATACATGACAGGGCAAGGTATTTTCACTATCAGTTGGGGAATATAATTGCTAATATAGTTACATGTTCAAGACTACTGTGTTATTTTGTTTGATGTTAGTGATTTGCGCATCATATCCATTCGGATATTAATTATGTACAAGAGATATGTGAATCACATACATACTACATAGTACATTGTGGTCATTAAGGGGTTAAATATATGACAATGTAATATATATATATATATATATATATATATATATATATATTTATATATATATATTTAAAACCTATATATCTATGTAAATAGATATATAGGTATATAAAGAAATATTTATTTAAAATAAAAATAACATTTTCCTGTATGAGGTACATTGGAATGTGAAATATTAATAACTCCTATCAGGTTAGCGTGCAAGTTATATCTTCTGCACTCTCCATTAAAGTCTATGGGGAGAATAAGTTAGTGGGGTCACGATATCAGAAATTCTGAAGTTTTACGTTCAACACACAAAATGTTTACTTCTAGCGGTGTTAACGCTGTAGCGAAATCGCTAAATAGCAAGCCACTTGTAAACTGGCACTAAGAATGCAGTCTAATTCCATACTTTATGCTTTGTGTGTAATCTGTCTGCAAGTTGTTAGAATTGTATGGGTCACAGTTGGCAATCCACTGTAGACGAGGAAGAGCCACTAGCTCTGGATTACCGTGAGTATAATACATTTAAGTGAGCAGGCACATTCTTGCTCTTACAAACGGAATGATTGGGGGATTTTCTTGTTCTTAGAAACTGGAATGGTTTTGGGTGTTTATTAACCTTATTTTTATGAAAAGGACTGGAGCTACAGACTACTGGAAACATTAAAGGGACATGAAACCCAACATTTTTCTTTCATGATGCTGATAGTTCATACAATTTTAAAAGCCTAACGTACTTCTATTGTCTAATTTACTTCATTCTTTTGGTATCTTTTGTTGAACTAGCAGTAATGAATGCCAGTGACAAGAGGCATATATGTGCAGTCACCAAACAGCAGCTTCTGAGCCTACCTAGGTATTCTTTTCAACAAAGGATACAAAGAGAACAAATTAGATAACAGAACTAAATTGGAAAGTTATTTAAAATTGTGTGCAGTATCTGAATAATGAAGTGAAAAAATGGGCTCCACGTCCCTTTAAGGAGGTTTAAACTTTTGATCTTTTTGATAGATGTGTCTATGTTGATTTTCAAGCTGCCATTTTTTTTAAGAAAATCACCTGCCCAAAAAGTAGCTGCAAACTATTAACAGCATTAATACACACAAAAACAAAATGACATTGCAATGCAATAAAGGAATGTTTTTTTTTAATGTATAGTAGATGTGATTATTGCATTAAAGGCGCAATTGGTGCTATACATCTTTAATACTAACATTACTACTGCCTGGGAGGGAGGGGTAACAATACACTGTTGCAAACCAATGTAGTAACAATATATACAGCCATTTTGTATCATTCTATCATGCTTCACTCCATAAAAAGACAATACCTTTATTGTTTACATTTTTTAAATTGGTCAGTAAAATCTGTCATAACTTTATCAACATTATCTATCTGAATCATAATCACAAATGATAAAAAAATATAAATAAATAAAAACAGTGCATTGAAAATCTAATTCCCCATGTTTATATTATATCATTAAAGGGATACTAACCCCACATTTTTTCTTTCATGATTCAGATAGAGCATGCAATTTTAAGCAACTTTCTAATTTACTCCTATTATCAATTTTTCTTTGTTCTCATGTTATCTTGATTTGAAAAAAGCAGTAATGAAAGGTTAGGAGCCGGCCCATTTTTTAGTTCAGCACCTTGGTAGAGCTTGCTGATTGGTTTGCTACATTTAGCCACAAATCAGCAAGTGCTACCCATGTGCTGAACAAAAAATGCTCTGGCTCTAAAGCTTACAGTACTGCTTTTTCAAATCAAGATGGCATGAGAACAAAGAAAAATTGATAATAGGAGTAAATTAGAAAGGTGCTTAAAATCTCATGCTCTATCTTTATCATGAAAGAAAAAAATTGGGTTTAGTATCCCTTTAAGAAGGGATTTTTTTCTAGTACCACAATTCAGATTTTTTTTTTGTAAGCTTTTAAAAATAATTATTCGGCACACAGTGTTATACTTGAGCTAGATAAAATGTGTCTTCAAAAAACTCTGATGAAATCATTTTGCTTTCTTACAATGATTGGCTGGATTTATAGTAAGACATAGTATATTGTAAACGTAGCTCTGAGATTGGGGCTAATTTATTTACATTATAAAGAGCAGGAAAATCAGGAAAAGGCTTAAAACCCAATGCAAAAGGATAAGCTAAGTCCTTCCTCAATGCTTAAATGACTTTCACACCCTAAATATATTTAAAGTATAAGCAAGCATAGCAACTTTAGCACTTTTTTCTTTTTCAGGTCTGGAGGATAACATTTCAAGTATTTTAGCTCAGCAAGACAGATATCTTTAATCAAGTTGTGTAAAAGTAGCAGAGTTTATAGCGTTTTACAGGAGTTTAAAGAACTATGTTGTATTCTATATTGCATCATAAGAACCTTTAAATGTACACAGTAAGTATATATTATATAACAATTAAAATCCAATCTTCTTAAATCTATTCTTTGCAACCTTTTTATCTTTCACCACAGTAGACCTCAGTAGACCTCAGTAGACCACCGCAGGTTCCTGAGTAACATTCATAAGGATGCTTCAGTTATTTGACTCTCAAGCAGTGGAGTAAAGGACACTTTGCTAGAAAAATATGCATGTGCAGTAGCCCTGCTATATCCATACAGGGAAAGCAATAGCTTGATGAACAAGAGAACATCTGTGGAGACTTCAGAAACGAATAGAACCTGCAGATGCTTGAGGAATGATGTACGGCTGCTGCCAGTCTTTCATGATGTACGCGGAGTAACCTTTGGTGTTAAACAAGGTTTCCAGCGGAAAAGGAAAATGGGCTGACACCCTTTTATTTACTTTAGAGAGAAGAAGCTCGAGGAACGTGGAGGAGGAGCCAGCATCATTGGTGCTTGGTTCTTGTGTGTTATTTTTATCTGTAGGAAAGAGAGAACAGTTGCCTGATAACTAAAACACACAACATAAAATACAACTCAATATATTAAATATATAAATGCTTTATACAAGTAAGATGATGGAGACACTACATGCAATTTAAAACATTAGAAAACTAAGTATAGTGGAAATTACTAAAATCATCAATATCGGTATTTTTCAGATATTTTGTCCAACTACATTTTGGATTTTGGTAACAAAAAGAATCCTCTTTCAAAAGAAATACCCACCGGTTCTCTCTCTTTTTATTCCTTTTATTATACAATGTTACAGTTTATGGTATTGAGTATGGTTGAGTATGTCACCATTATATCCAACGTCTTAGAGTATAATTGACACATTTATATAAAAAAGCCATTGTAACCGCTTACATTAAATTCATTACCACATTTATATAAAAAAGTTAGTTTGACCGCTTATATCAAACATAAAAAATATCAAATACACAATGCAGGCTTTTGGCGGTGACCAAGATAGCAACCAAAGGGCTAACTCTAAGAAAAAACATTAAAGGAACATTGTTACAATTACATTTTCATGACTCAGAAAGAGTAGGTAGTTTTAAACAACTCTTAAACTTCTGTTAGCTTGTTTGCTTTGTTCTCTTGGCATTTGTTTTTGAAAAACACACCTATTAAGGTTCAGGTCTTTTGACAGAGTCAGGCAATTAGTGCAGACTCTTAAATAACTCAATGGGAGAGAGCACAATGTTATCTATATGGCACACATGAACAAACAGTACATTATTAGCTATTCACAGCCAGACTGTGAGATAAGAGGTGAACTGCAGAGTCTTAAAAATCAGCCTATAAGCCTATGTAGGTTTAGCCTTTAACAAAAAATACCAAGAGAAAAAAAGCAAATTTGATGATAAAAGTAAATTTGAACGTTTAAAATTACATGCCCTATATGAATCATAAAAGTTTAATTTGGACTTTACTGTCCCTTTAACATATGCCTGGGTGCACTTAAAAAAAAACATGGATAGAAAAACAGTACAAACAGTACCGCAGCTTGAAGCAGTGCTCCAAGACCAGTTCACAGAGGTAGAAAAGTGGATCTCAAAAAACAAACTCTTCCTAAACACTGACAAAACTGTCACAATGATCTTTGGAACAGGACCTAAACTACACAAACTACAAAATTCCCATCTATGCATCAAAACAAAATCAAATTGCACACTGACCGCAGTCCACTCTTTTAAATACTTGGGTATGTTGTTAGACCCCAATCTATCTTTTGGCCTCCATATAGAAAAACTGGCATCTAAACTTTATCCAAAAATAGGTGCCCTGTACAGAAACAAATCCTGCCTCAGCCCTACTGTAAAGGAAAAGATTGTACAGCAAATGCTGATGCCAATCGTGGATTATGGGGATGTAGTATATGAACCAGCACCGCAAACTCACCTTAATAAACTAAATATGTTATATAACTTGTTCTGCCGCTTTGTGCTACAGTGTAACTACAGGACCCACCATTGTGACATGCTAAAGGAACTAAACTGGCTGACGCTAGAATCCAGACGCACCCTCCATCTTTCCTGCCTTGTGTTTAAGAGCCTTTCTGGGAAGCTCCCACCCTACCTGAGCAGAATGCTCTCCCCAGCTATTCCCACCTCCTATAACCTCCGATCCAGTACCAGCACATTATTTAGCTTGCCTCAATACAAAAAGAAAGCAGCTCGATCCTCCTTTTCCTACAGAGCACCACAATTATGGAATGACCTCCCTCACACTTTAAAAACTTCCCCAAGCCTAATATCCTTTAAGAGATCCCTCTCTACATATCTCAAAACAGAATGTGCCTGTCATTGTTGATTATATATTTCCTACCTGTTCTATGTTAAATTTTTGTGCATATATCATGTATTATTATTGTTTTGTATTTTATTGTACCCATTGTATCAATGCAATGTTTTGTGTACCCAGGACATACTTGAAAACGAGAGAAATCTCAATGTATCTTTCCTGGTAAAATATTTTATAAATAAATACATTTATAAATAAATAAAGGCAGTCACAGGTCTTACCAAAATAAAAATGCCCTTTATTATCTCAAGAAACAAGGTCTTTCGACTGTTTTACATTAAACACAACAAAAATGATTAAGGTTGTTTTAAAGGAAAGGTGGCCATCAAAATACTTTACTTTTCCCACTTCCACCATTACAACATATATAGATACAAACTGAGTTGTACAATTCTTTATTAGAAGTGCTGAACTCTGCTTTTTGAAATGCCGCACTAGAACATTCTTTGAGAGCCAATAGAATAATAACAGGAATTCCTGAGGCTTGTTTGAGCATTTGGTGCGTTGGAGCAGGAAATGATATGGAAGGAACTCCACTGGTTTACAGACCAGCTGTTCAGCAACCCTTAAAGGGGCAATAAACTGTAAATAAATAAATAGATCTGACTATGTATTCAGGGCAAGATAAGCCTGAAAATAACAGTTAGATGTATGTATCCAATAATAATAGCTGTTTAAATATTTAAAAATAATTGTAGTTTCCATAAAATATTAGTTGTTTAAATCTTTAAAAAATAAATGTATCTTCCATAAATGACTTTTTCTGAGGACTATTAGGGACAGAAAAATGTGTACAAATGGCTGTGTGGGATAAAGCACAGTTAAAGTAAATATTTAACAGGGTTTACAGGTAAAGGGGACACAATTAATAATAAAAGTTGTTTTTTAGTTAAAGGGACAGTCTAGTCCAAAAAAACGTTCATGATTCAGATAGGGCATGTAATTTTAAATAATTTTCCAATTTACTTTTATCACCAATTTTTCTTTGTTCTCTTGGTATTCTTAGTTGAAAGCTTAACCTAGGAGGTTCATATGCTAATTTCTTAGACCTTGAAGGCCGCCTCTAAAGAATGCATTTTAACAGGTTTTTCACCACTAGAGGGTGTTAGTTCATGTTTTTCATATAGATAACACTGTGCTCGTACACGTGAAGTTACCTGGGAGCCATCACTGATTGGCTAAACTGCAAGTCTGTCAAAAGAACTGAAATAAAGGGGAAGTCTGCAGAGGCTTAGATACAAGATAATCACAGAGGTAAAAACTATATAAATATAACTGTGTTGGTTATGCAAAACTAGGGAATGGGTAAACAAGGGATTATCTATCTTTTAAAACAATAACAATTCTGGTGTAGACTGTCCCTTTAATAAAGCATTTTATGTTACAATCTCAACGTGTTTTACATACCTTTAACTACAAATGTATAAAGATTTAGAACATTAATAGGTTTTACTGGGAGAATAAACTTGTTAGATGTGTTCTGAAAACAACATAACTCTAATTATGGATACATATAGAGTAGATGTTAGGGCGTTTGTAACAGTGTCTATAAACCCATTGTAATAAAGGTGCCAATTACATGTGCTAAAACCTTCTGTAACCCACTTTCTGCTACTTTATTAAGTAGAAGTATTGACTTTCATGTACACACCACAGAGCATTCAAATAGTACAATGTTAGGGCATAAGTAGGCATATTACCCTGATAAAATAATCTTTATTACCCAGACACAGCACTAGTGTGTGACCAGCAGATAGCAAAAGACTGGGGCATCCAATGCTGTTGCGTTGTCTGTCATGATGTGATAGCCATATATGTAGCTTTACAAGAGCTGCTTTGTAAAATATTATATTGATACAATTCAGCATAATTATGATCCCAGATGCCTGAATGTGCTATTAGTCTTGTAAGTGGCCACTCGCTAATGATACAACTCATAATAGCAAAAGTGGTATATTTTTGTAGCTAAACAAGTGCTTAATCCTTGAAATACAGGGAAACAGTGAGGTTTTTGAAGCGAATGGGTTTTATTCCAATCAAACAGAAGGGCTTTGCAAAGTGTCTCACATACATTTTTGTTGGGTTTCCAATTTCAATCTCTTCCGATCCTTTGGAAAACCATTGTGTTAAAGAACAAAAAGGAGCAATAATATAATGTGCCAGTGTGCAAGAGCAATATATTATTGTACCATCGGTTGCTAAGAGGTTATGCACATAGATCCCTGGGCTGTTGAGATTCTACAATAATGCTATTTCCCTGGTGGAATTATATAAATGATATAAAGCCACTTTATCTCGCTAAGAGGCGTATATTGCATTTTCGTATGGGAAGGAGATGCAGACATTACAAAAGTGCACACTTAAATTTGTAATTTAAAAATTTTACAAAATGAAAAATTGAATCATTCACACTAAAGTACGCAGGAGAAAAAATTTGTAACAAAATTTGTAGGCAAATTACACAGGAATAAATCATATTAACTTTGTGCATAAATCGTAATTTAAGTGCACTGGATGTGCAAAAAAAAGCAAGTTTGGTAATCTTTGCCTCCTCCTAGTGGTAGAAATTGTCATCTGATGTGTAATGAATTGTAAAGTCTAACAAACCGGAAAGAAATTTGTCTAAAAACAAAATGTATGCTTACCTGATAAATGTATTTATTTCTTGACACGGTGAGTCCATGGATCATCAATTACTGTTGGGAATATCACTCCTGGCCAGCAGGAGGAGGCAAAGAGCACCACAGCAAAGCTGTTAAAGGGACATTTTAGTCAAAATGTAAATGCACATAGATTTATTACATATTTTAATAGAAACATATTTGCAATATACATGTATTGGCAAAAATGCTTCTAGTAAGAGTTATCACTGTTATAGTATTAACATTTTTCTCTGCACGTGCATGTGAAGCATAGCTAGATATTGTCACTGCACCCACATATTAAATACTGCAGCTCCTTAGATCATCAGTGGGACTTGTATCATGTCAGCAATTAACAAATTGAGTCATTACCAGAAGGTACAAGCACCTTCAACTCTCATAGCAAGTGTTGTGTTTAAAACGCTGGTGCACGATGCATACTTAAATACACTTTTGAAACAGCTATAGCTTTTATAAGAAGCATTTTTGCTAATGCATATATATTACCAAATTGCTTCTGTTCAATACCAAAATGTACCCATGTGGTTTCCAATATTGGCTAAAATATCTCTTTAAGTATCACTTCCCTTCCCACAAACCCCAATCATTCGAACGAAGGAAATGGAGAGAAAGGAAATAACACAAGGTGTAGAGGTACCTGAGGTTTATATGAAAAAAACTGTCTAAAAAACAGGAAGGGCCGTGGACTCACTGTGTCAAGAAATAAATACATTTATCAGGTAAGCATACATTTTGTTTTCTTTCTTAAGACAAGGTGAGTCCACGGATCAATTACTGTTGGGAATCAATACCCAAGCTAGAGGACATAGATGATAAGGGAGGGCAAGACAGGTAACCTAAACAGAAGGCACAACTGCTTGAGAAACCTCAGCTGAGGCAAAATGATAAAATTTATATACATTTCAAGAATGCCTTTCTCTTTATCTTGTCTGCAGACTAACATAAGAGGAGGAATCCCTGTGAGGAAGTTATGAATTCCATTTATAACCTTGATTACTGTGTTCATAGCCAAAGGATTCTAGGCTTGATAAAACAGAGAAAATCTGTCCCCCACTTAATCCAATCCGGGATCGGGGACAAACCCTTCATGCTGATAAAGCCTCATCTGCGGATTTCTAGAATGCTTCCCCTTGCCCCAAGACTGATAGGGCTGCCAAGAAAACTTAGACTGTTCCCGCTTGTAAGAGAGAGAGAGAAACACTGTCCTTTGCAGTTATCAAAGTAACGAAAATTGCTCTGGCGTCCTTAAGGTCTATTTCTTTGTCCTATGGTAGAAAAGACCATTTTTCACCCATAAAATCAGAAATCATTTCTGCCAGACTAAATCCAAACAAGGTCTTGCCCTTGTAAATAAGTGCCAGAAACTTGGACTTGGAGGAAGGATCAACTGACCAAGATTATAGCCACAAATTGCCGAGGTATGTTCTAGCATAAGATCTCAAATCTTGAGATAAATATGTGAAACATGAACTTAAACACTAAAGGACTATTTCTCTTTAAGCCATACATTACAGAGACAAAATGTACAATTTTATTAGAAAAACATCCCAGTAAAAGTGTTTTCTCGCTTTCAGGGTTGCTAAGATATAAGCTACTAATTTTTGGGAGAAAAATAAACAACTAGACTAAGTACCTGCCTAGTCTAGGAATATACAATTCAAATTACAAAACCATCCGTCTCCAGATAAAAGCCCACATGGCCACTCCGTTCTGAGCGGATAGAACAAGAAATATGGCGCCGTTCCGATCCTTATCAGGTGGAGGGGCAGAAGCGCGCGACTTCACAAAAATGGTGCGCTTCTAGATTGGAACAAATTCAAGAAAATAGGCAGAGAAACTAACAGGCAGCGCTGAAGTAATCTCATATAGATCTCTGCACAATGTATAATAAAATCATTGCATAAGATCCCAAATCTTGTCAGGGCTAGAGAAGTCCACTCCTAGCAAGGGAGCTGCGGCTCCCTGAACTGTACACATTGTTTTCGCTCACTGAACGTTTCCCCTCTCTGCGGTAGCAGAAGAGCAGGGGAGAGCACAACCTGCCTAAACGAAAAGCACTCCGTTTTCACACTACAAAATGTAAACACACCGACTCTATGAGTGTAACAACTCAGTATAAGGCAGTTAAAACCCTTTCAATATGTCACATAACTAAATGAGGGGTTAAAGAAATGTCTCTTTCACATACTTAAAACGTGCCTGCACTCTGCCCTTAACGATATCCTTACTAAGGATATTTGTGTCCCAATGAAATTGCAGATATTAAAAAAGGGCCAAATCTCCCTAGAAGACCCAGAGGCACTTACCTGCATCTAGCTGTCCGGCAGGAGGACAGCTTACCCGGCATGAGAGGATGCCACTCCCCACAGAGGCCGGTAGAAAAAAGAAAGATCGGAATAAACCTATTCTGGCTTTCTGTACTAGGGCAAGTTCCTAAATGCTTTCTGTACTAGGGCAAGTTCCAAACTGCTTAAAAGCTACCACAGCCCTACTGAAGAGACTAACGTGGAATACAGCTAAACCCAAATGTCAGGAAAGAGCAGAGCAAGCCTGCTCAGGCTTCCAAAAAAAAAAAAAAACTTGATAGAAGAATCTACTCCTTGCACTAAAGGCAAAGAGAATTACTGTGGTTGTGGGAAGGGAAGTAATACTTAACAGCTTTGCTGTGGTGCTCTTTGATTCCTCCTGCTGGCCAGGAGTGATATTCCCAACAGTAATTGATGATCCGTGGACTTACCGTGTCTTAAAGGGACATTCCAGTCAAAATATAAATGCACAAAGATGAATTACAACATTGAATAGAAAGATATTTGCAATATACATGTATTGGCAAAAATGCTTCTAGTAAAAGTTGTCACTGTTTTAGTGTTAGCATTTTTTTCTGCATGTGAAACATAACAAGATATTCTCGGTGCACCATTATTTTAAATACTGCAGTTGTTCAGAGCATTAGTGGAGTTTGTATCATGTCAGCAATTAATAAATTGAGTCTTTACAAGATGGTACAAGTACCTTAGGCTCTCTGAGAAAGTGCTGTGTTCAAAATGCAGGTGCACGGTGCATACTTAAATACACTTTTGAAACAGCTATAACTTTTACTAGAAGCAGTTTTGCTAATGCATGTATAATACAAAACTGCTTCTATTCAAAACTGAAATATATCCGTGTAGATTACAATTTTGGCTGGAATGTCCCTATAAGAAAGAAAATGCATATTTATTTAAAATATTGATAAACAAGGTTGTAAACAATAGTATGAGTGTGTTTCTTTTCAAAACTCTATAGTAAAAAGAAGGGGTTATCCCCATAAAAAAGACCCATTGGCTATATGTATATTAAATTGCTCTACACATAGGGGTTTCCATAAGCCACTAATCAAATAAACA
The DNA here is from genome assembly GCF_027579735.1 of Bombina bombina. NCBI lineage: Eukaryota > Metazoa > Chordata > Amphibia > Anura > Bombinatoridae > Bombina > Bombina bombina. The sequence continues at coordinate 990,575,265 of NC_069501.1, forward strand.
CAGTTATTCACCCCAAGTTATCACTATTACCACAGTGATCATCTGGCTAAAAGCTATATAGTGACATATTTTTTAAAAAGGGGCTTCTGGGCTATACATCCAAGGACCTTGGGGGTCTCTAGGCCTTTTTGATAAGCTATTACAAGCCCTTCTTATAAAATGTTTGTGCCTTTTTTTTAAACCCTTTCGGCTAGATTTAGAGTTTTGTCGGTAAAGACCCGCGTAGCTAACGCTGCTTTTTTTCCCAACGCACCTTTCCAACAACGCTGGTATTTAGAGTTGTCTGAGGGGCTGCGTTAGGCTCAAAAAAGGGTGCATTGAGCCTAACTTAGCTCCACTTCAACCCTCAATACCAGCGTTGCTTACAGTAGCGCTAAGCTGGGAAAACGTGCTCGTGCACGATATACCCATAGGAAACAATTGGGCATTTTGGGCTTAAAAAAAACCCTAACACCTGCAAAAAAGCAGCGTTCAGCTCCTAACGCAGCCCCATTGTTTCCTATGGGGAAAAACTCTCTAAGTCTGCACCTAACACCCTAACATGAACCCCGAGTCTAAACAACCCTAACCTTACACTTATTAACCCCTAATCTGCCGCCCCCGCTATTGCTGACCCCTGCATATTATTATTAACCCCTAATCTGCCGCTCCGGACACCGCCGCAACCTACATTATCCCTATGAACCCCTAATCTGCTGCCCCTAACACCGCCGACCCCTATATTATATTTATTAACCTTTAATCTGCCCCCCCAACGTCACCGCTACCTTACCTACACTTATTAACCCCTAATCTGCCGGCCGGACCTCGCCGCCACTATAATAAATGTATTAACCCCTAAACCGCCGCACTCCCGCCTCACAAACACTATAATAAATTGTATTAACCCCTAATCTGCCCTCCCTAACTTCGCCGCCACCTACCTACAATTATTAACCCCTAATCTCCCGCCCGCACCGTCGCTGCTACTATAATAAAGTTATTAACCCCTAAACATAAAACTAACCCTAACCCTAACCCTGACACCCCCCTAACATAAATATAATTTATATTAAACGAAATAATATTCCTAAAATTAACTAAATTATTCCTATTTAAAACTAAATACTTACCTATAAAATAAACCCTAATATAGCTACAATATAACTAATAGTTACATTGTAGCTATTTTAGGATTTATATTTATTTTACAGGCAACTTTGTATTTATTTTAACTAGGTACAATAGCTATTAAATTAGCTACATAGTTAAAATAAGTACAAAATTACCTGTAAAATAAATCCTAACCTAAGTTACAATTAAACCTAACACTACACTATCATTAAATTAATTAAATAAATTACCTACAATTACCTAAAATAAAATACAATTAAATAAACTATTCTATAATACAAAAAAAACAAACACTAAATTACAAAAAATAAAAAAGAATTACAAGCAGTTTAAGCTAATTACACCTAATCTAAGTCCCCTAATAAAATAAAAAAGCCCCCCAAAATAAAAAAATCCCTACCCTATTCTAAAATACAAAAGTAATCAGCTCTTTTACCAGCCCTTAAAAGGGCTTTTTGCGGGGCCTTGCCCCAAAGTAATCAGCTCTTTTGTCTGAAAATAAAAATACAATACCCCCACAACATTACAACCCACCACCCACATACCCCTACTCTAACCCACCCAAACCCCCCTTAAAAAACCTATCACTAACCCCCTGAAGATCTCCCTACCTTGAGTCGTCTTCACCCAGCCGAGCCGAATTCTTCATCCAAGAGAGAAAGAAGATGTCCTCCATACGGTAGAAGTCTTGATTCAAGCGGCAAAGAAGAGGTCCTCCATCCGGGCGAAGTCTTGATCCAAGCGGCAAAGAAGAGGTCTTCCATCCGGGCGATGTCTTCTTCCAAGCGGCATCTTCTATCTTCTTTCTTCCGGATCCATCTTCATCCCGCCGACGCGGAACATCCTTCTTCCCCGACAGACTAACGACGAATGAAGGTTCCTTTAAGGGACATCATCCAAGATGGCGTCCCTTCAATTCCGATTGGCTGATAGAATTCTATCAGCCAATCGGAATTAAGGTAGAAAAAATCTGATTGGCTGATGCAATCAGCCAATCAGATTGAAGTTCAATCCGATTGGCTGATCCAATCAGCCAATCATATTGAACTCGCATTCTTTTGGCTGATCCGAACAGCCAATAGAATGCGAGTTCTTTTGCATTTTCATGCAAAAGAGCTGATTACTTTGGGGCAAGGCCCCGCAAAAAGCCCTTTTAAGGGCTGGTAAAAGAGTTGATTACTTTTGTATTTTAGAATAGGGTAGGGAATTTTTTATTTTGGGGGGCTTTTTTATTTTACTAGGGGGCTTAGATTAGGTGTAATTAGTTTAAACTTCTTGTAATTCTTTTTTATTTTTTGTAATTTAGTGGGGGGGGGGTTTGTATTATAGAATATATAGAATATTTAATTGTATTTTATTTTATGTAATTGTAGGTAATTTATTTAATTAATTTAATGATAGTGTAGTGTTAGGTTTAATTGTAACTTAGGTTTGGATTTATTTTACAGGTAATTTAGTACTTATTTTAACTAGGTAGCTATTAAATAGTTCTTAACTATTTAATAGCTATTGTACCTAGTTAAAATAAATACAAAGTTGCCTGTAAAATAAAAATAAATCCTAAAATAGCTACAATGTAACTATTAGTTATATTGTAGCTATATTAGGGTTTATTTTATAGGTAAGTATTTAGTTTTAAATAGGAATAATTTAGTTAATTTTAGGAATATTATTTTGTTTAATTTAAATTATATTTATGTTAGGGGGGTGTTAGGGTTAGGGTTAGAGTTAGGTTTAGGGGTTAATAAATTTATTATAGTAGCGGCGATGGTGCGGGCGGGAGATTGGGGTTAATAATTGTAGGTAGGTGGCGGCAATGTTAGGGAGGGCAGATTAGGGGTTAATACTATTTATTATAGTGTTTGCGAGGTGGGAGTGCGGTGGTTTAGGGGTTAATACATTTATTATAGTGGTGGCGAGGTCCAGTCGGCAGATTAGGGGTTAATAAGTGTAGTTAGGTAGCGGCGACGCTGGGGGGGGGGCAGATTAGGGGTTAATAAATATAATATAGGAGTCGGCGATGTTAGGGGCAGCAGATTAGGGGTTTATAGGGATAATGTAGGTGGCGGCGGTGTCCGGTTGGCAGATTAGGGGTTAAAAATTTTTATTAGAGTGGTGGCGATGTGGGGGGAGGGGCTCGGTTTAGGGGTGCATAGGTAGTTTATGGGTGTTAGTGTACTTTAGAGCACAGTAGTTAGGAGCTTTATATTCCCGGCATTAGCCCATAAAGCTCTTAACTACTGACTTTTTTTGGTGTTAGGAGTCTTGTCGGTAGAGGGTCTACCGCTCACTTCTCCCAAGACTCCAAATACCAGCGTTAGGCAGATCCCATTGAAAAGATAGGATACGCAATTGGCGTAAGGGGATCTGCGGTGGCCTGGAATCGGGGTAGGGAAGTGAGCGGTAGACCCTTTCCTGGCTGACTCTAAATACCAGCGGGCGGCCAAAAGCAGCGTTAGGACCCCTTAACGCTGCTTTTGACGGCTAACGCAGAACTCTAAATCTAGGTGAGTGGCTGCTAAGCCATTTCCCACCTATGTGCTAAGCTGGTTTTGAGCTTTTTGTTGCAGTTCACATTTAAACACTTTTAGAAGTAAAGTTTGTGTGAACAAACTATACAAACTATATACAGGTGACCCTCGTTTTACAACGGTTCAATTTACACTGTTTCAGAATAACAACCTTTTTTTCCAGTCATGTGACTGCTATTGAAAAGCATTGAGAAGCAGTGCATTTATTAAAATAGCCAGTAGTTGGAGCTGTCCACTTGTGTTGCAGCAAAGCCAAGCAAGCTGAAATTACTCAGTTTAACCAGACCTGAGCTATCGAGCAGATTTCAAAGGAACAAGATCTTCCTGTCTATAAATCAGTCCAGATTGGAATGCATAGAAAGAACTGTTTGCAGAAAAATGCAAGTGAAGTCTGTGTTGTGTGATTATTTTATTAGGTTTATAATGCTGTTTAGCATTTAAAGTCTTCATTTCAAAGCTTTAAAAATAATGTATTTGGTGTTACTTATGACAATTTTGAGAGGGGCCTGGAACCTATCTCCCTCACTTCCCATTGACTTACATTATAAACTGGAATTCAATTTACGACGGTTTCGATTTACAACCATTCCCTCTGGAACCTAACCCCGGCGTAAACTGAGGGCTACCTGTATTGGTTTTTTTTTCAGCAGACCCAGCAGATTCAAAATATACAATTATTATATGAGTATGTATCATCAGGTTTAAAACAATAGCAGGTAAAATGTGAAAAAAAGTTTATTTTCTTTACTCCTGACTCAATAAATAATAGTATGTAATTTTATTTTTCTAAGCTCCATCATCAAAACCTGTGTGGATAAATATTTGCAGTAGGTAACCTGTCTGAAATAAGCAGAAATTCAGAACATTTCACTGTTTTTCCCCCCACTGTTTTATTGCAGGCATGTCAATTTGATAAATTATTAAAAACAGCATCTTAGAATTTACTGTACTGTTTTCAGCAATTAAACAGTTTTAGCCACCCGAGAAATTAAAATGGGGTACACAAAGCACACATTTGCAGTAAATACACCCCTTGGTGCATCAAATGATGGTCTACAAGTATTTTTAGCATGAATTTGGGGTGTGCAGCAATTAATGGAATAAGTTGCATTGCTAAAAAAAAAATTCTAAGCAGAGCCATATTCCACTTATTATTACATTGTCTATTTTTGTGTTAGCAATGCATGTAGCCCCTCATTTGATGTGCCAAGGGGTGTACTTTCCATAAATGTGTACTTTATTTAATGTATCCTAGTTTCCCAGGTTTCTACAGCTGTCTGATTGCAGACATAACCCATAAAAGTGGAAAGGATATTTTTTTTAGACAATTTCAAGATTGCCATGTCAGCAATTGAACAGTTTTAGCCACTAGGAAAATTAAAATATGGTACACAAAGCACACATTTGTAAAAAGTACTCCCTTTGGCGCATCAAATGAGGGGCTACATCTATCTCTAGCACATAATTGAGGTGCACAACAATTAATAGAAATATGGTGGGACTTCCGGGCGGCGGCCATCTTACTGGTCGCACTGAGCTTCAGCTCCCTAAGTTTTCTCCAAATTCACTTATATTGTGAAGCTAAAACTTGTTATACATTGCTCAAACAGTTGGAGAAACTGGACTGCGGACGGCCTGATTTGAAATCTGGGGTTTTGAATCGGGACGTGGCATATTTGCCCTCAGTACCGGGCTAATCTACTTGAGGCCTTCCCCACTAACAGAAGCCTCATCACCGTCCCCACTCTAAGCTGTGCCCGAGTGCACAGTCCTTCCTCATACCCACCAAGGACCAAATAACTCTACTAAGCAGTTACATCTAAACGGCCGACCTAAGCCGACACTTCCAGCAATGGTGAACATGCAGATATGCCTGGCTGAATTGGCCCTAATATTGGAGGAACATAGACTTCAGCTATGTGATACCATCGAGCAGGCCTTTCTCTCCGTCTCCCGCAGCTGTAAGGAAATTGCAATACAACCGCAGGCAGCGAACCTACTTTGCCCAATTAAGGAAGCCGCTACAGAATCAAAGAAGGTGTTCCTTAATGACCGCAATAATGGCGGCAATCCTACCTCTGATCCAAATGCCACGACGAAGCAGCCCAATGCCCAGGTCGCTGCTGTGAGTCATGCACAAGAAGCGCTTGAAGAGGTGACCCCGCTGCAGCATCCCTCACATAGGCAGGCCTTTGAGGCTAATCAACCTTCCCGACAGCGGAAAGGAACGGAGGGTTGGCCCCGACGGATTGACTCAAGACACGTTCAGGAGGACATCCTAAGTGTGCTGATGGGGAGCTATCTCAGGGAGCTAACAAGCACGGAGTCTGCCGGAACAAACACAGAGCCATGCCTGCCTGAGGAGACGCCAGGGTATGGCTTAATTGCAGACCGCCAAGGGCTCCATCTTTTTTATTTTTTGCGAACCTCTACAAATCGGAGAATGGACTCTTTGAAAGTTGCGGCACCAACAGGGACTGATGGCAGGTACTATAGACACCGGAGGTCCAAAAACAAGTCCGGTATAGGTTAGAGACATCAAGTCTGAGCTGGGGTTAGAGGTCTCATCTAATGACCAATACTGGTTTAATACGTTATAGACGATGACCGCTAATCTGACTGGCCGTTATAATGCTCATATATAGTTACTTTTATATCCTTCACTGTGACCCCACATAATAAATATCTACGTGCCTGATATATGTTTGCCAGGAGGTATATGTGTGTCCTAGAAGACCTCCATAATTTGGACAACTCCAAGACGTGGCTTTTGTTTTAGAATGCTGGGGCACTACAAGCTACTGCCAAGTTTTTTATAATGGAAATGGGTACTTTTTACATTGACACTCTTATGAACTAGCAGGCTGACCCCTACATAATCTATAGCTTATTTTCCTGCTACCATAGCATCTCTATGCGTGGCCCTGTTATGTGTACTTGAGTATTGATTGCTGAGCTGCACTGAGAGACGTAGTTTGCACAATACATGTTAGAGTTAACTCTTAAATCTCTCACAGTCATTAATAGAGCTTAGTCCCACTTGTACCTTTGGAAAAAGAATGTAGTAGTAAGATACTTGGGATTGACCCTCTGAGATGAGAAATAATGATAGTATATATAAATATTGCCATCCTTGTACCATAAGTCATGACACCTTCAGTTTGCTATCAGCCTAAGTGCCCTAAGTCAATTCAATTTGCCAGGTTATAAAGTTCAGGTTACTAATGTTTAGGCTTCAAGTATATTTATATAGTACAGGTATACCTCACTTTACAGCGCTTCACTTTACAGCGCTTCGCTAATACATCACTTTGTGGAGCTGAAGTTCAACCTCCAAAGATTTTGAAACAGTGCTGTAATCATCGTGAGATTGCGAGAAAAGGGACTCACACTATTTTGTTATGCTTAGTTCACTCTGTTTACAGCATTACAGTGCAATCTGTGTATCGTGGTATAGTCTGACAAATTTTACTACAGTCATTGTCACTATTTTACAGGTACAGTATTTATTGAATACTGTGCTGTGCTAGTGTTAAACTAAATGCAACACTATAGCACTGCTAATATTTGTTAGTTCAAACATGTTTTCAAGTTTTTAAACACACTGGCAAGTGAAAAGAAAGCTAAAACTGCCTTGTTTCACTTTAAGGCGGTTTTCACTTTACAGCGGGGCTCCGGTCCCTAACCCGCTGTATGAGCGGGGTATACCTGTATGTGTGTATTATAGCAGGTTTGTGCACTTCTAGATATACAGCTATTTTTAAATCCCCTTTTATGCTACTAGATATGGGTTAGTACCTAATTTCCTAGCTATAGCAGACTCATGTCTGAGAGTAGTGAATCAGGATAATTAAATATATTTCTCCTATCTAATAGCTGGCTCATGGACCACATGGAACATTTTTGGTTTTTAAACTGCATTTTGTTATTACTCTGAATCTCTTCCTTAGGAGCCTGTATGAAAGTCACCACCATTGCTTATTGTATAACACAGCATTGCCTAGTTATTTGTTTTATATATAGCATATTGGAAAATGGCTGTTTTCTGTGTCTATGACAGAAAGTCACCGGCCAGTTCATTTTTTTTTTTTTTTGACTATGTTGTTATATCTTTTAAGCTCACACGTCCTTCCATTTAAGCTGGTATTCTGTAACTCAGATGGACAAGCTTAACATATACATATGTATATATAATGTTCAAGAAAATACACTTCATGAGTTAGTAGTTCCCATTTATACCTACCTTTTGATACCCCCTTAAAAGTTATATAGTCCCAGACCTGAGAGGTCTACTACAAAGTCCTGCATCAATTTAAGGGGTCCCTTGACACCACAATATTATCCTTTGGCATATATAAGAGATGTTAAATTAGATGCTTCTATCATTATCCCCCCCCCCAAAAAAAATAAAAAATAAAAAGAGGTCCGTTAGAAGAGACCCAAGAGTGGTCTCCTCAGTTATGAATGACCACCTATAGCGTGAACTCCTCCAGTTATCTTTAGAGGCCCAAAAGTGGCCTTTTGCTTCACTCAGGCGGTCCCTAGACGACATACTTTATCTATATTACTCACATGATAGTGGTATTTTCTAATCTGTACTCTTCATGTTATCATCTTGTTGTTTTTATTCGGTGTTTACCCAACATTATTTCATGTGATCTATGCTTCACTTTCACATTGTTGTATGTTTTTGAAAAAACCTCAATAAAATATTAAAAAAAGTGAAAAAAAAGTGAAAAAAAAAAGAAATATGGTGCTTTGCATAAAAATAAAATTTATGCTTACCTGATAAATTTCTTTCTTTCCGGACATGGAGAGTCCACAACGTCATTCCAATTACTAGTGGGATATTCTACTCCTTTCCAGCAGGAGGCGGCAAAGAGCACCCCAGCAAAGCTGTTAAGTGTAACTTATCTTACCCATAATCCCCAGTCATTCAGCCGAAGGAAAATGGAAAAAGAAGAAACACAAGGGTGAAAAGGTGCCTGAGGTTTACTCCAAAAAACTGCCAAATCATAATGAAAAAGAGGGTGGGGTCGTGGACTCTCCATGTCCGGAAAGAAAGAAATTTATCAGGTAAGCATACATTTTGTTTTCTTTCCTATGACATGGAGAGTCCACAACATCATTCCAATTACTAGTGGGAACCAATACCCAAGCCAGAGTACACAAAATTAACAGGGAGGGAAAACAGGGCAGGAGGACCTAAACAGAAGGCACCACCGCTTGAAGAACCTTTCTCCCAAAGGAGGCCTTAGCCGAAGCAAAAGAATAAAATTTATAGAATTTGGAAAAAGTATGCAAAGAGGACCATGTTGCCGCCTTGCAAATCTGGTCCACAGAAGCTTCATTTGTGAAAGCCCAAGAAGAGGAATGTGCTGCAATTCTCTCAGTAGGCTGCTGGCTAGCAGTTGTATAAGCAAAACGAATCATACTTCTTAACAAGAGTAAAAGAGAAGTAGAAGTGGCCTTCTGACCCTTACGCTTTCCAGAGAAAACAACAAAAAGGGGCAGAAAAATGCCAAAAATCTTTAGTAGCTTGAAGGAAAAATCTTAGAGCATGCACCACTTCAAGTTATGCAAAAAACGTTCCTTATGAGAAGAAGGATTAGAACAAAAAGAAGGAACAACAGTTTCCAGATTAATGTGTCGATCCAACACTACCTGAGGGAGAAGCCCCAATTTAGTATGAAGGACTGCCTTATCTGCATGAAAAATAAGATACGGGGAATCACACTGCAGAGCGAAAGCTCAGAAACTCTGCGAGTGGAAGAATAGCAAGGAGAAACAAAACCTTCCAAGTTAACAACTTTATAACAACCGCATGCATCATCTAAAACGGAGCCTGCTGCAAAACTTTAAGAAATGTGATAAGGCTCCAAGGAGGAGTAACAGGTTTAAACACAGGTCTGATTCTGACCAGGGCCTGAACAAAAGTTTGAATATCTGGAAAATCTGCTAGACGTTTATAAAAGAATAGACAGTGCAGAAATCAGACCCTTCAGAATACTGACTGACAAATCTTCTCCAGGCCATCCTGAAGAAAAGATAAAATTTGGGGAATCCTCACCCGGCTCCAGGAGAAACCTTAGATTTACACCAAAAAAGGTATTTAACGCCATACCCTATGGTAAATCCTGCAAGAAACAAGTGTACGATCCTGAAGCAAAGAATCAATGACAGCCTCAGAAAAACCACGTCTAGACCGGACTAGTCATTCAATCTCTAAGCATTCAGCTTCAGAGAATCTAGAACTTGAAGGAGGAGTGGACCCTGAATTAGAAGGTCCTTCTTCAGAGGAAACCTCCAAGAGATGACACTGACACCAGATCCACAAAGCAGATCCTGCATGCAAAGTTTTAAAGTGGAGTATGAACCGAGAGGAGATTGCGACCTGAAAGCAGTGCCTTAGACCGTTCAGCCATCCTGACATTCATGCAAGAGCTATTAGAATGACAGAAGCTGTCTCCTGATTGATACAAGCAATTACTCGTGGAAGGAGAGCAAACGGAGGAAAACAGGTAAGTCAGAGAGAAATCCAAGGAACCGCTAAAGCGTCTATCAGAGCGGCCTGAGGATCTCTAGACCTTGAACCGTAGCTTTTAAGCTTGGTGTTGTGACGACACGCCATCAGATCCAACTCCGAAACCCTCCACCTAAAGGCTTATCATTGAAAATACTTCCAGATGGAGTGCCCACTTCCCGGGATGAAAAGTCTGTCTGCTTAAAAAATCTGCCTGTGAATGGTAGATAGAAGACAGTTGTGAGCTTCTGCCCATTGCAGAATGCGAATCACCTCTGTCATGGCTAAGGAACTCAGAGTACCTCCTTGTGGATGATGTTAACCACTGAGGTGATGTCGTCCGACTGGAATCTGATAACGGACTAAAGACATTTGAGGCCAATCTGTCAAGACATTGAAGGTTGTTCTTAACATCAAAATATTTATGGGAAGAGAAGATTCCTCCCTAGTCCACAGGCCCCAAGCTTTTTCCCAAACTGCCAGCCTAGTAGGCTGGCGTCCTTAGTCACAAACACCCAGGAAGGTCTCTGTGAAAACCACCATGAGAGAGAGACTCTAGATAAGGGATCCAGATGTATCCTCTGTGATAAATCTGCATGGTCTCCGTTCCATTGACTGAGCATGCAAAGTTGCAGAGGTCGGAGATGGAACCAAGCAAAGGAATGATGTCCATGAAAGCAACCATCAGACCAATCACCTCCATGCCTTGAGCCACCGAAGGATGAATAGCAGACTGGAGAGAAAGTCAAGAAGCAAGAAAACTAGATTTTTCGACGTCCGTCAGGAAAATCTGCATGGACAGTAAATCTGCATGGACAGTGAATCTATGAATATTCCAAAGAAACACAATCTTGTGGCTGGAACAAGAGAACTCTTCCAGATTCACTTTCCACCTGTGGGAACAAAGAAAAAGCAACAACATCTCTGTATGAGATTTTTCTAGATGAAAAGATGACACCTTAACCAAGATGTCATCTAGGAAAGGCGCCCCAAAAATTCCCTGGGATCTGACCACAACCAATAGAGCCCCCAGAACTCTATAAATATTCTGGGAGCTGTGGCCAGACCAAACGGAAGTGTAACAAACTGGAAATGCTTGTTCCAGAAAAGCACATTTCAGAAAATAATGATGATCCCTTTGAATGGGAACATGAAGGTACACGTCCTTCAGGTCTATGGTCATCATGAACTGACTCTAATGAACCAATGGAAGAGTGGAACAAATAGATTCCATCTTGACGGACGAAACTCTGAGGAATTAGATTAGGCAGTTTAAGCCTAGGATGGAACGGAAAGCTCCCTCCGTTATGGGAACCACAAAGATATTTGAATAGAATCCTTGACTCTGTTCCCCTAGAGGAACTGAAACAATTACTCCCAGGGAGGGAAGGCCCTTTACACAGATTAAGAAGGCCTCCCTCCTTACCTGGTTTGTCCTTGACAAGAGAAATCTGCCCCATGGAGGGCAAGATTTGAATCTTATTTTGTAACCCTGGGATACTATGTCCACAGCTCAGAAAAAGGTTAGAGTAACAACCTTGACTCTGTTCCATGTCAGGAAAATGGAACAAACACCCTCAGAGAAGATATGACCTTTACTAAGTTTAAGAAGGCCTCTCACTTCACCTGGATAGTAGATAATGTTGACAGGAAAATCTGCCTCTGGAAGGCCAGATTTGGATTCTATAATGAACCTTGGGAGACTCCTCCGCTACCTATGGTTCTTGGACAACTCAATCCAAGCCTGTTGAAAAAAGGAAAGTCCGCCCCCTACCTGACTCGATCAGGTAGGGATCAGGGGCGAATTCTTAGTACTCAATTAGTCTCAGCGGAAGGCAGATTGGATTGCTTGTCCTAGTTCCAAGGAGGCCTGCTCAGATTTAAAGGATGAGGAGGATTCTGTCTTCTCTCCTGCCTTGATAAACAAAAAAACTTCAAGACTGAAGTCATCTGGAGGACACCCTCCAGGACTGGAAACAGACACAGCAATGTGTAAGGACAATCCTGAGACCTCTGCCATTGATTCTATCTCAGCTAGGGACTCAGACTCTGAGAGTAGAGAATTTTATTGAATAAAACAAAGAAAAAACTGAGAAAGATACATGAAAAAACAAACATGTATCTAAATAGTCGCCTCAATATGAGAAAAAATATCATATAAAAAGGCTATACTAAAAACATAGAAAATAAAACATACATGATAAAGGAATAATACATATAAAACTGACATATGAAAAAAGACCCCTTCACATGAGAGAGAGTAATACATGGAATCTCTATATCAGACAGGGAAAACTCATACAAAATAAATTATAACTTTATAGCACTAGGTAGCCAGAATCTTTCAAGCTACCAACAGTGTGACAGTCTCCTAATATGAAGAGACTCCTATGCATACTAATACACATAAAATAAATATAAATTAAAATGTGACAGATCAGATACATAAAAACTACCACAAGATGGCAGTAACTGTCTTGAAATGTCATGATAAACAATGCATTGTATTTAGTTTCAAAAAATACAAATGCAGCAAAAATAAAAGGCCCCCTTTCCTAATAGTGACTGAAATAACTTACATACACATAAAATGCTTTTAAAGGGACAGTTTACTCAAAAATTTTCTCCCCTTTAATTTGTTCCCAATGATCCACTTTACCTGCTGGAGTGTATTCAATTGTTTACAAGTAGCTCCTGTAGTGTTTGTAAATCCAGGTGGTTTAGAAATATATCTGACACAGAGTCCATTTATACAGCAACTAACTACACACTATGGCCTAGATTTGGAGTTCGGCGGTAAAAGGACTGCTAACGCTCCGCGGGCTTTTTTCTGGCCGCACCATAAAAATAACTCTGGTATCGAGAGTTCAAACAAATGCTGCGTTAGGCTCCAAAAAAGGAGCGTAGAGAATTTTTACCGCAAATGCAACTCTCGATACCAGAGTTGCTTACGGACGCGGCCGGCCTCAAAAACGTGCTCGTGCACGATTCTCCCATAGGAAACAATGGGACTGTTTGAGCTGAAAAAAAACCTAACACCTGCAAAAAAGCAGCGTTCAGCTCCTAACGCAGCCCCATTGTTTCCTATGGGGAAACACTTCCTACGTCTGCACCTAACACCCTAACATGTACCCCGAGTCTAAACACCCCTAACCTTACACTTATTAACCCCTAATCTGCCGCCCCCGCTATCGCTGACCCCTGCATATTTTTTTAACCCCTAATCTGCCGCTCCGTAAACCGCCGCCACCTACGTTATCCCTATGTACCCCTAATCTGCTACCCCTAACACCGCCGACCCCTATATTATATTTATTAACCCCTAACCTGCCCCCCACAATGTCGCCGACACCTGCCTACACTTATTAACCCCTAATCTGCCGAGCGGACCTGAGCGCTACTATAATAAAGTTATTAACCCCTAATCCGCCTCACTAACCCTATCATAAATAGTATTAACCCCTAATCTGCCCTCCCTAACATCGCCGACACCTACCTTCAATTATTAACCCCTAATCTTCCGATCGGAGCTCACCGCTATTCTAATAAATGGATTAACCCCTAAAGCTAAGTCTAACCCTAACACTAACACCCCCCTAAGTTAAATATAATATTTATCTAACAAAATAAATTAACTCTTATTAAATAACTTATTCCTATTTAAAGCTAAATACTTACCTGTAAAATAAATCCTAATATAGCTACAATATAAATTATAATTATATTATAGCTATTTTAGGATTAATATTTATTTTACAGGCAACTTTGTAATTATTTTAACCAGGTACAATAGCTATTAAATAGTTAAGAACTATTTAATAGTTACCTAGTTAAAATAATAACAAATTTACCTGTAAAATAAATCCTAACCTAAGTTATAATTAAACCTAACACTACCCTATCAATAAAATAATTAAATAAACTACCTACAATTACCTACAATTAACCTAACACTACACTATCAATAAATTAATTAAACACAATTCCTACAAATAAATACAATTAAATAAACTAGCTAAAGTACAAAAAATAAAAAAGAACTAAGTTACAGAAAATAAAAAAATATTTACAAACATAAGAAAAATATTACAACAATTTTAAACTAATTACACCTACTCTAAGCCCCCTAATAAAATAACAAAGCCCCCCAAAATAAAAAATTCCCTACCCTATTCTAAATTAAAAAAGTTACAAGCTCTTTTACCTTACCAGCCCTGAACAGGGCCCTTTGCGGGGCATGCCCCAAGAAGTTCAGCTCTTTTGCCTGTAAAAAAAACCATACAATACCCCCCCCCCCAACATTACAACCCACCACCCACATACCCCTAATCTAACCCAAACCCCCCTTAAATAAACCTAACACTAAGCCCCTGAAGATCTTCCTACCTTGTCTTCACCATCCAGGTATCACCGATCCGTCCTGGCTCCAAGATCTTCATCCAACCCAAGCGGGGGTTGGCGATCCATAATCCGGTCCAGAAGAGGCTCCAAAGTCTTCCTCCTATCCGGCAAGAAGAGGACATCCGGACCGGCAAACATCTTCTCCAAGCGGCATCTTCGATCTTCTTCCATCCGGAGCGAAGCGGCAGGATCCTGAAGACATCCAGCGCGGAACATCCATCCGGACCGACGACTGAACGACGAATGACTGTTCCTTTAAGGGACGTCATCCAAGATGGCGTCCCTCGAATTCCGATTGGCTGATAGGATTCTATCAGCCAATCGGAATTAAGGTAGGAATTTTCTGATTGGCTGATGGAATCAGCCAATCAGAATCAAGTTCAATCCGATTGGCTGATCCAATCAGCCAATCAGATTGAGCTCGCATTCTATTGGCTGTTCCGATCAGCCAATAGAATGCGAGCTCAATCTGATTGGCTGATTGGATCGGCCAATCGGATTGAACTAGATTCTGATTGGCTGATTCCATCAGCCAATCAGAAAATTCCTACCTTAATTCCGATTGGCTGATAGAATCCTATCAGCCAATCGGAATTCGAGGGACGCCATCTTGGATGACGTCCCTTAAAGGAACAGTCATTCGTCGTTCAGTCGTCGGTCCGGATGGATGTTCCGCGCTGGATGTCTTCAGGATCCTGCCGCTTCGCTCCGGATGGAAGAAGATCGAAGATGCCGCTTGGAGAAGATGTTTGCCGGTCCGGATGTCCTCTTCTTGCCGGATAGGAGGAAGACTTTGGAGCCTCTTCTGGACCGGATTATGGATCGCCAACCCCCGCTTGGGTTGGATGAAGATCTTGGAGCCAGGACGGATCGGTGATACCTGGATGGTGAAGACAAGGTAGGAAGATCTTCAGGGGCTTAGTGTTAGGTTTATTTAAGGGGGGTTTGGGTTAGATTAGGGGTATGTGGGTGGTGGGTTGTAATGTTGGGGGGGGGGGGGTATTGTATGTTTTTTTTTACAGGCAAAAGAGCTGAACTTCTTGGGACATGCCCCGCAAAGGGCCCTGTTCAGGGCTGGTAAGGTAAAAGAGCTTGTAACTTTTTTAATTTAGAATAGGGTAGGGAATTTTTTATTTTGGGGGGCTTTGTTATTTTATTAGGGGGCTTAGAGTAGGTGTAATTAGTTTAAAATTGTTGTAATATTTTTCTTATGTTTGTAAATATTTTTTTATTTTCTGTAACTTAGTTCTTTTTTATTTTTTGTACTTTAGCTAGTTTATTTAATTGTATTTATTTGTAGGAATTGTGTTTAATTAATTTATTGATAGTGTAGTGTTAGGTTAATTGTAGGTAATTGTAGGTAGTTTATTTAATTATTTTATTGATAGGGTAGTGTTAGGTTTAATTATAACTTAGGTTAGGATTTATTTTACAGGTAAATTTGTTATTATTTTAACTAGGTAACTATTAAATAGTTCTTAACTATTTAATAGCTATTGTACCTGGTTAAAATAATTACAAAGTTGCCTGTAAAATAAATATTAATCCTAAAATAGCTATAATATAATTATAATTTATATTGTAGCTATATTAGGATTTATTTTACAGGTAAGTATTTATCTTTAAATAGGAATAATTTATTTAATAAGAGTTAATTTATTTCGTTAGATGTAAATTATATTTAACTTAGGGGGGTGTTAGTGTTAGGGTTAGACTTAGCTTTAGGGGTTAATACATTTATTAGAATAGCGGTGAGGTCCGCTCGGCAGATTAGGGGTTAATAATTGAAGGTAGCTGTCGGCGATGTTAGGGAGGGCAGATTAGGGGTTAATACTATTTATGATAGGGTTAGTGATGCGGATTAGGGGTTAATAACTTTATTATAGTAGCGCTCAGGTCCGCTCGGCAGATTAGGGGTTAATAAGTGTAGGCAGGTGTCGGCGACGTTGAGGGGGACAGATTAGGGGTTAATAAATATAATATAGGGGTCGGCGGTGTTAGGGGTAGCAGATTAGGGGTACATAGGGATAACGTAGGTGGCGGCGCTTTGCGGTCGGAAGATTAGGGGTTAATTATTTTAAGTAGCTGGCGGCGACGTTGTGGGGGGCAGGTTAGGGGTTAATAAATGTAATACAGGGGTCGGCGGGGTTAGGGGCAGCAGATTAGGGGTACATAAGTATAACGTAGGTGGCGGTCGGCAGATTAGGGGTTAAAAATTTTAATCGAGTGGCAGCGATGTGGGGGGAGCTCGGTTTAGGGGTACATAGGTAGTTTATGTGTTAGTGTACTTTAGGGTACAGTAGTTAAGAGCTTTATGAACCGGCGTTAGCCAGAAAGCTCTTAACTCCTGCTATTTTCAGGAAGCTGGAATCTTGTCGTTAGAGCTCTAACGCTCACTTCAGAAACGACTCTAAATACCGGCGTTAGAAAGATCCCATTGAAAAGATAGGCTACGCAAATGGCGTAGGGGGATCTGCGGTATGGAAAAGTCGCGGCTGAAAAGTGAGCGTTAGACCCTTTAATCACTGACTCCAAATACCAGCGGGCGGCCAAAACCAGCGTTAGGAGCCTCTAACGCTGGTTTT
This sequence comes from Bombina bombina, assembly GCF_027579735.1. Taxonomy (NCBI): domain Eukaryota; kingdom Metazoa; phylum Chordata; class Amphibia; order Anura; family Bombinatoridae; genus Bombina; species Bombina bombina. The sequence goes on from NC_069501.1 coordinate 990,592,418, forward strand.
GACGGCTACCGCCGAACTCCAAATCTAGGCCTTAATTTCCTGGTTCCTTACTCCAACAACACTGTCCCCGCCCCTGCTTCTTTGCAACAATTATATACATTTACAAGTCAGAGCACAAACTAGGAAGAAAGCATTATATATTATAATATCACAACAAACACCATATCTCTCCCTTACTTTAGATTAGAAACATAACCATTAAACTAAACATAAATATAACTATATATAGACTATGCTTAATATCTAGAAATAAGACCAACTATATTTCACATAAAAGAGTTGCATGATGACATAATACATTACATGAAAACACATTATTTTTCATAGTTTTTAAGGTATTCAGGAGGTCTTCTGTTTTCTCTGAGAGGGTATTTTCGATTAGTATCTAAGGACTGATCATATGCTATGTTTTCTTCCCCCTCACTGCTCTCTGAGTTATTCATATTATCATCATGTTCTTGAAATAATTTGGGTATATCAGAATCATCATCTTCTGCATCAGATACTTCAGTGTCCTATTCTTTGTGTAGTTTCTTGAAGAAAGAAGAGTTCTGAGTAATTGTATGTCCATTTCTTACTGCAGTGATCATTGATCCTTGAATTCTTGTAACTGTATATGGGATGACATCATATAAAGTATCCAACTTGTGTCGTCTATCTTGCCTACACAGGACTCTGTCTCCAACAGCAAAAGGAGCAGATTTGGTATGATAATATTTATCCGCATAAGCTTTCATCTTGGCTTTGGCATGACTGTCTTTTTGTATTAAGTCCTTGTTGAGTGTCTCTGTTAGCGAATCATTTATATCCGGAATTTTGATCCGAAGTTTGCGATTGAATAACAGCTCTGCGGGTGATCTGCCAGTAGTACAATGGGGAGTTGATCGATAGTCTCTCAGAAAAGAGTATAAATTTTGTTTCCATGGTCTACCTTGCGCTGTAGTTGCCCTTAGAAATTTCCCCATAGAACGCATGAATCTTTCAGCTTCTGCATTAGCTTGTGGCCACAAAGGGGTAATGCGCCTATGTTTAAATCCAAGATATGAAGCAAATTTATTAAACTGAGTACTGTTAAATGGGGGACCATTATCTGTTTTAACAATTTTAGGAATTCCCAATAAAGAGAAAACTTTGTCTAAAACCGGAATAACAGTGACTGAAGATGTTGTGAATGGACAACCATATAAATATAAATGAAAGTATTCACAACTCCAAACTATTGCCAGAGCTTCACGTTCTGTTTGAGAATAACGTTTTTCCACATCATTTAAAGAACGGCTACCATAAGCAATTATATAATGCTTGCCTTTGTCTCTCTGTGCCAGAATAGCACCTAAACCAACAGGGCTAGCATCTACTAAAAGAATAGTTTGCCGTTGAGGGTTAAAATAGGACATTGTCTTGTCACTGGTCAAACTCTGTTTCAGTTGTTGAAAAGCTTGTTGTTCAGTTTCAGTCCAACGCCATGGCACACTTTTCTTTGTTAACTCTCTTAAAGGTGTGGCAATAGTAGAGAAATTAGGGATAAATCGAGAACAGTAGTTTACCATCCCTAGGAAACTTCTGACTTCACTGGCGTCTATTGGAGGATTTGCATTCTGAATTGCTTCCACTTTCTTTGGGTCTGCTGATATGCCTTCAGCTGAAAAAACAAATCCATAAAATTCTAGTTTAGTTTTGTTAAATTCACACTTACTACAATTTAAGGTAAGTCCTTTCTCATGAAGTCGTTCAAAAACTGCTGTGAGATTTTTATCATGGTCCTCTTGAGTAGCTCCAAACACAATGATATCATCGCTGAAGTTTTTAACTCCTGGAATTCCAGATAATGTTTGCTGTATTGCATTTTGAAATACTTCAGCAGCAGAAGAAACACCAAAATTTAGGCGCTTGTATCTCCACAATCCTGTGTGTGTTGAGAATGTAGTTATATATCTACTTTTTGGATCCAATTCCAGTTGATGATAGCCTGATTTTAAATCAAGTTTGGAGAAAACTTTTGCCTGGTTGAGATCATGAATTATATCATCTAATGTTGGAGTAACGTGGCGCTCCCTGATAATGGCAGTGTTGGCTTGCCTCATGTCTATGCAAATTCTTACACTATTTGGGTCTTTGGGTTTTGGCATTGATACTATTGGGGAGACCCATGGAGTTGGCCCCTGCACTCTTTCGATGATTCCTTGTGTTTCAAGGTTCCTGAGTTCAGCATCAACCTTGTGCCTTAGATGAAATGGAATTCTTCTATGTGGTTGTATTACAGGTTTTATATGTGGATTAATATGCAGCTGTACTTGAAAATCTTTCAATTTACCAATGCCATTAAACAAATGGGAATACTGCTGTACTAACCGATCTGCTACAGATCCTGTGTCCTTTCTAGGTGAAATTGCATTCATAAGCTTTATAAGTCCCAAACTGGATGAAGTTTCAAAACTCAGAAGAGAAGAATTTTGACCCTTTACAACATAAAACATAGTTGCTGTTTTGTTGTGTTTAAATGCACATGTGGCTGTAAATTTACCAATGACATTAAGGGGTTTAGTTGATCCATATGCATATATATTTATTTTACTCTGTAATAACTGTGGTTGTGGTTTTAACATGTGAAATGTTTGTTCACCCACTAAATTGACAGCAGATCCTGAATCAATCAATGCAGTGATTTTAGTGTCATTAATGAGTACATCAACTTGTGGCTGAGTTAGGTTACACATGTTGTTTACTACAAATACATATTTGTCATCATTGTTTGAATATTGTCCTTTTTGATCAGGAGATCTGACTAGATTTACTTTCCACTGTTCTGATGTATGTGGCTCAGTATGTGATTGAGGTATTTGATACAGTTTTGTTCTACATTGCTTTGCAAAGTGATTAAATTTCCCACATGCCCTGCATTGCTTATTCCTTGCAGGACAAGTCCCATTATGTGGATAGAAACCCCCACAGTTCCTGCATAACACACACGAGGTCTCTTTCTTTCTTGTAGGCTGTACTGTTGAAATGTCTTTTTGAACTCTATTTGTAATAAACTGATCTTCAGTAGATCTATTTTCTATGCTTGCAGCTTGCCTGTCAGCAATTTCTAATGTTCTGCCATAATCAAGCAAATCTTTTAAAGATAGTTCAGATTGTCTCAGTGCATATTTCCTAAGTTTTGAAGAAGTGCAGCTTTGTATTATCTGTGCTTTAATCTCATTTTCAACATTAGAAAACTCACAATTCTTTGCTAGTAAACGTAACCTGGTTTGAAATGCATCTAAAGGTTCATCACCCTGTTGTGTTGCCTGTCTGAATGTGTATATTTCATACTGAGTGTTCTTTTTAGGGAGAAAATATGTTGTCAGTTTATCTTTAACATCATTGTATGAGTCAGTGGTTGCAGACAAGGTATCATAAATGTCATACACTTTTTCTCCAGCTAAATGAAGCAGTAAAGCCTTTTTTCTGTTTGCATCAGTAACATCCAAAGCAATAAGATAATTTTCAAATCTCTGAATCCATTTTAGCCATCTTGGGCCTACTGAGCTAAGTTCTGCATCAGAGTTAAACACAGGGAAGTTGTATTCATTACATGCAGCCATTCTTGTGTGTGTATTGCAGCAGGTTACTCACTGTTTGCTGAGACAAAGCAATAGTTTTCAAACATAATCCTCGTCGCCAAAATGTAGTGTTTGTAAATCCAGGTGGTTTAAAAATATATCTGACACAGAGTCCATTTATACAGCAACTAACTACACACTTTATTTCCTGGTTCCTCACTCCAACAACACTGTCCCCGCCCCTGCTTCTTTGCAACAATTATATACATTTACAAGTCAGAGCACAAACTAGGAAGAAAGCATTATATATTATAATATCACAACAAACACCATAGCTCCTTTACCCTTATATTGGCATTTGAAATTGTTAATTTAGCATGTGGTATCCCCACCTATTCTGAAAATTTGTGGCCGCGCGTACCAGCTATAGATAAGCTTTGTAAACACAGCCAGCAGAAGAAATTACACTCCCAGTGTGATAAAGCAGAGATAAGGTAATAAAATGTTGATTTTCCATTGTTCTCTCAAAGTATTGGTGATTGTTTTAAGGACAGATATAAGATAAAGAAGCAGGTATATGTGCACAATGTGATACAGTAATGAGATCTGATTAAAACTACAAACTCAACCCATTTTATTAGGTTGTGGCTTCAAAACAAAAAATCAGAGCTTTAATATACACAAATAAGCCTTAAAAATCTAATTTTCATACATTTTTTACTCTGCAGTTGGTAAAAAAAGCAATTGTAAACACATTAAGGGAAAAACTATTTTACAGTATACTGTCCCTTTAAGTCTCTGCAAACATATCTGCTTAAAAGACCACTAAGATAAAGAGGCCTATTAACAAAGCATTATAAATCACCCACAGGGGGAAAATGGAATTCCCTTAAATAAAGTCTCCACACTAAGAGACCTGACATAAGAAATTGGGAAAGCGCTTCTGACCCTCACACAGAGAAAACAGATATTGCACCAAAAGCGTTTAACATGCACACACAGCCGATCAGCCAACTGTGGAAAGGAAAAAATTGCGCTGACACTGAGTATAAAGCACTATAACTCCCCACATGCATAAGTGTGTGATATATAGACATCGCACATATCTTGTTGAAACGCTACAAGCAGAGTATCAATACTGCGCTGACTGCAAGTTCTAACTGACGGTTAGGAAAAAATGGCGCCCTCATAAATATGAGTGCACACTAGTGAGAGACTTCTAAAACACTTTAAGAAGGCCTCCACATAATATAATTAGACAGCACTGCTGTTATATGCACAGCAGAGTAAGGACTATATAAGTATTCATAGAATACCAAACTGCTGGCGCTGTACTGCAGAAAGCAGGATGTGCAGGACGGAACCCAGATACTCCGAGTTGAATCCCTCTGAGGTGAATGGTGCCAAACTAAACTGCCATTCAAGATTAAAACATAATTAAAAGAGCATCGGCCCCTCATACATGCCGAATACCAGCTCTAACAGAAAAAAGGGGAAATAAAAATTAACCCTGTACTCTAACCTCAAAGGGAGATAGTAAAAAAGAAAGCTGCAGAAACTGCCAGCCTACTGAAATAAAATGTGCAGTCTCCAATTTTACAGTGGAGAGATAAAAACCACCGTCCCAGGGAGAGAGAATCTATTCTGATTAAAGACTTCACAAGAAGTCATACAGTCTGAGGCCAAAATCCACCTCTCTAATTGCCCACCCTCACTGGAGGGTACTCAGCAAATAAATAAAAAAGTCCCTCACCCCTATTATGCATAGACCACTAGCTATGGGGGTAGAGATACAGGGACTCACTGTTAGAAGTCTTCAATCTTCTCACCAACTCTTAGGTTTGACAGAATCAGCCGTTCTCTGCCAGGGACCTGTAGAGAAAGAAAGAACAGAGCAACCAACCCTAGCTTTCTGTCAAGGGGTAGCAATAATGTTAGAAATAAAGCAAGGACAACCTTGCCGCTTTCTAACTGCTAATAGCCTCCATTACTCTTACTAAAGAGATTGACTTAGCCCCTTATCCTTGCTTGCAGGCAAAGGGTACCCATAAAAGGATAAATATCTTCAGACACCAGCTTCACACATCCTCCATTGACAAAGAGAATGACTGGGGATTATGGGCAAGGGAAGTTACACTTAAAGGGACAGTCTAGGCCAAAATAAACTTTCATGATTCAGATAGGACATGTAATTTTAAACAATTTTCCAATTTACTTTTATCACCAATTTTGCTTTGTTCTCTTGGTATTCTTAGTTGAAAGCTTAACCTAGGAGGTTCATATGCTAATTTCTTAGACCTTGAAGGCCACCTCTTTTCAGAATGCATTTTAACAGTTTTTCACCACTAGAGGGTGTTAGTTCACATATTTCATATAGATAACACTGTGCTCGTGCACGTGAAGTTATCTGGGAGCAGGCACTGATTGGCTAAACTGCAAGTCTGTCAAATGAACTGAAATAAAGGGGCAGTTTGCAGAGGCTTTGATACAAGATAATCACAGAGGTTAAAAGTATATTATTATAACTGTGTTGGTTATGCAAAACTGGGGAATGGGTAATAAAGGGATTATCTATCTTTTAAAACAATAAAAATCGTGTCCCTTTAACAGCTTTGCTGGGGTGCTCTTTGCCTCCTCCTGCTGGTCAGGAGTTGAATATCCCACCAGTAACTGGAATGACATTGTGGACTCTCCATGTCATAGGAAAGAAAAATATATTTATTTTTAGCAAAGAGCTATATTCCACTTATTATTACATTGTCTATTTTTGTGCTAGCAATACATGTGGCCCCTCTCATCAGTAAAGGAATCAGAGTCTGAGTTCATAGAGAACCCAGCTGCTTCCTCAGCACCGAGACACTTAGCCATAATTCTCTCTACAAAATAAATAAATATTTTTAAAGGAATTTATGTCGCTAGAAAATATATATTTTTTATTGCAAAAAATAACCTTCTTTACAGTAAAAAATAGCATTCTTCTACCATTTATTAATTTGTAACCACATTATCCAGGTGATCATGGAATTACAAATATAATATCAGTCCGTATTGTAAAAGGGTAACGCTGGTTACCACAATGGTTATTTAGCTATAATACTTAAACTAATATTTATTTAAAAAAAACAAGTTTATTTTTATAAAATGTATTTTGTGGGTCTCTAGGCAATTTTAATCTTTATTTATGTGCCTTTAGAGACCCCCAAATCCTTTTCTTTAAACTTTTTTTTAACTATTTTTTTTTTACTTTTTATTCTAAAATACCCCAAAGACTTATACAAAAAGGCTAGATGATTACCTTTCCAATGGTTGGTCTTGGGGGTCTGTAGCTGCTTAGATGCCTGAGATACAGGCATCTAAGCAGCATGCCCCCATCTCCCTATATCTGACAACTGTCAGTTTTAAATAAAGTTGTGTGATCACATCATCACGTGTGACGTCACTGCGAGGGGAGAGAAGCCCCAGCAATGCCTGTAAGTATCCAGGCCAGATCGCTGGGGTAAGAGTGGATGGGGGTCCTCAGACCTCCATCAAGATGGGGTAGTGCTAGCGACGGCTCAGAGCCGTCTATAGCACCTGAGCGTGAAAATTGAGCGTGAAAATTTGCAATTGCTCAGAGCCGTCGTTAGCGCTTAAAGGGTTAATTAAATTGTAAACCCCTTGCGCCAATAGGACGTATATATACATCATGCGGTACATAGCCTATCGTACCACATGCCGTATATATATGTCCGACCTTCAGGCAGCCCATGCAGTCACGGTTGTCATACTGGGCTGCAGGCATCTGTCTTCATATGGTAACAGGAAACAATCGGTGTTCAATTACCATATGAAGGCAGATTGCCAGACCGTTACAGACAGTGACATGGTCTGTGCTGTAACAATAATCCGTTTGTACAGGTGGGAGGTTCGGGAGGGAGACGATCGTTTCACTATAGAACAAGCTAACAATAGTATTGAGCCGGTTGTTCATTCCTGTGAGTGTTCTACTCTCTGTGTGTATTTAGACTCCCTATGGGAAAAAGGGGAAACCAGACGTGGACTCCTTGCTCAGTGTGCTTAGAGGAATATGACTACACCTCACTGACGAGGCCCAATGAAGGCCGAAACGATCGTCTGGGGTTGCTGTGCTCCTTGTTCAGAGAGGAATTGCCTGGTATTTCTGCGCTTGACTGACCGTAATAGGCGGGATCAGACTGATATACTACAGGAAAGTTCTACTCTGTAAAAAGCATTACTGGGCTAAAAGAATTTGCACCCAGGTTGTAAATCGCTGTAGAACAGGCTAACAATGGTATTGAGCTGGTTGTTCGTTCCTGTGAGTGCACTTCTCTCTGTATGTATTTAGTCTCCCTATGGGAAAAAGGGGCAACCAGACGTGGACTCCTTGCTCAGTGTGCTTAGAGGAATATGGCTACACCTCACTGACGAGGCCCAATGAAGGCCGAAATGATCGTCTGAGGTTGCTGTGTTCCTTGTTTAGAGAGGATTGCCTGGTATTTTGGTGCTGGACTGACCGTTATAGGCGGGATGAGACTGATATACTACAGGAAAGTTCTACTCTGTGAAAAGCATTACTGTGGTAAATCGCCATAGAACAGGCTAACAATGGTATTGAGCTTGTTGTATATATATATATATATATATATATATATATATTATATATATATATATATATAGTTTTGATAGGTAAATAAAAAAACAAGGCTCTATTTCTGTTTATATGGAGTGATAGCAAAAATGCTAAAAAATCTCTGGTATTTCAGGCAGCCTTTTCTCTGAAATTCCCAGTAGCGGGTTAATTTTTTTTAATGTTTTTTTTTTTTTTTAATGGGTTCTTTAACTTTATACTCTCAAGTAACCTACCACTTGAAAGAGCAGGAGATCGGAGATTGCCTTTCAAACAATGGAGGTTTCTAAAGCTTAAAGGGAGCTGCAACCTAGCTATTTGTATACTTACCACTTCAGCTCCCTTAAACCCTCTGCAGCAACTCAACTCTGGGGCCTGGTGACGTCAACAAGCATGAGCATGGTGACGTTACTGCCATCCCCAGATTCATACTAGTTCACCAGAGACAGAGGGGGTGCAATTATCTCACAACCCCCCCCCCCCCCCATGATGACATGTGGATGTCATCCACACTAAAATTATTGTGAACACGTCATCATGCGCAGTAAATGGGTTAATGGCCAAAAAAAATGCAACATACTTTATTTAGCAGCAAATGTGGATAAATATTACTAAACATTTTAACTACCTTATTAAAGGCTGATTTTGTGAATCCTCTTAAGTTAGTACAATTATTCCAGTATAATTATACCAAGCTTTATACTAGAATATATGACTTATGAATAGAATATACGGGAATACCATATACCCTTTCCAGCTTTTAAAAGAAAGTCAGCACAGTGACTGATAGCGATAGGAACGTATACTTACTGTGCAGGGCGGTTGCATCCAGGGTTCCCCATCAATTTGCATTGGAAGTGGCTTCAATGTCCTGAAAAAAGCAACAAAATAAAAAGCACAACACAAATGGTGAATCAATCTACAAGGTGAAGCTGAAACTATAGAAGATGGAAATTGTCTATAACTAGTTATGCATAGACAGTAGGCACTGATTTGATTGGCTGGCAGGTATAGCCATAACACATTAAGTTGCTAACCAATCAGGAATCAGCTGGCTTTCTGTTACTGGCTGGCTTATCATCAGGTTGCTAATTTAACACATTTCCTCAGTTCTAGGTTACTTGAATGCTAATTTATCCATATCTAAGAGAAGGAAGGTGTTATGGTTTTATTGCACTTAGAAAAAAATTATCAAATTATTTTTATATGACCACAGCATCTACTGAGCATGTGCACAAGTTCACAGTGTATTTGTATACTAGTCTGTGATTGGCTGGTGGCTGTCACATGATACAGGGGGGCAACAAATGGGTAAAAAAAAATGCCAGAAAAAAAGATACTGCTTATTTTAAATTCATAGTAAGTGTTATTGCATTGTCTTTTTATTATACACGTGTTAAATATGCAATTCTACTTTATTTAATGGTCCTTTAGGTTAAATAGGTCAGTTTATATATGTTCAACATTAATTTAATTAATTTAACAATGAGCTGTGAAAGCCGGGGTAGGAGCGGGTGGGAGCCTCCAGATCTCTCTCAAGGTGGGAGAGTGCTAGCGACACCATAGTTAGCACCTGAGTGGGAAACTCTGCAACGGCTCAGAGCCGTCGTTAGTACTGAAAGGGTTAAAGGGACACTGAACCCAATTTTTTTCTTTTGTGATTCAGATAGAGCATACAATTTTAAGCAACTTTCTAATTTACTCCTATTATCAATTTTTCTTTGTTCTCTTGCTATCTTTATTTGAAAAAGAATGCATCTAAGCTGTTTGTTTGGTTCAGCACCCTGGAAAGCACTTGTTCATTGGTGGATGAATTTATCCACCATTCAGCAAGAACAACCCAGGTTGTTCCCAAAAATGGGCCGGCATCTAAACTTACATTCTTGCATTTCAAATAAAGATACCAAGAGAATGAAGAAAATTTGATAATAGGAGTAAATTAGAAAGTTGCTTAAAATGTCATGCTCTATCTGAATCACAAAAGAAAAAATTTGGGTTCAGTGTCCCTTTAAAAAAACACACGTTTTTTTAGAGTTAAAATACAGGAAAAGGGGAAAATAAAATGAAATACTAATACATTTTATGGGAAATTACATTTTGAGCTTAATGTTCCCTTAACCAGTTAACTAAATGTACTGTCTCATCTGCATGTTGCAAACTTTTATATAAAAAAATAAAGCCAGTGTTAAAATAGAAAAAAGAATAAAGGGGGGGAGAGAAGAGAGTAAGACCAATAACTACCGTATGATTATGTCTGAACACTTTGCTAGACGTTTTCTTGCGGTTTTCAGTCCAGTATAAATCTGCCCCATTTCGATGGCTCCCTCCAATCCCACCACTTCAAGCCGCTTATCACTGAGGTCTGCAGGAACAGAAATACAAAACATCCACTCAGTGAAGTCTACTGTGTATAGTAATTTACTCTTTCAAGAAGAGTTCCTTTACTTTATGCCTGATTCGCTAATATTTTTAAACTTCCTCTCACCTTGCACGCATGACTTCAAGGCTTCAGGGTCAATGATGGCCTCGGGAAGATTTTGGCAGGACGCATTGCGAGGCTCCCCCAAAGGTTTTCTGGTTTCCCCCCATAGGTTGGATCCACCATGCATGCTGGGAATGTTTAGGACTGCAATTCCTTCTAGGGAAACAGAGCTAAGGTCCAGTAGGGAGCCACAGCACTGGACAAACACAAACCATATTAAACGTAAGGGTAATGTGCCATAATGTAATGTTAGTATAAACATGTTTAAAATCCATCTGGGGTAAATTTCCACATGTAACTAATGTAGCTACAGTGATTAAAAAAAACAACACATTCTGCTTTTAACAGCAGAGTATTCAAGTTGCCATTTTGTACAGAGAGATTATGGCAAAGAAGAGCTGTTAAAATGCTATTTCAATGAATTAAAGAGAATCTGTATTACATTTAGGCAGAAACAAATACTGTTGTATCAGTTATGTACTACCCACAAATACTCATTGGTTGATACTTCCTGCTTATGAAGAACGAATGTTAGCAGAAAGTACCTATAAGCCAAATGGCATTAGCAAGAGGTTAACAACTGATAATTGCACACTAGTTGAAGTTTAAATAGTTTATACTTCATACATTTTTCAGGCAAAAACAAAATGCTGTTTACAATGTTTCTTTAATTACAGATAAGAATGAAGTATTCCCTAGATAGTCAACTCGTTAGGGCAGTATTTCTTCCCTTTTACATATGACTTGATATTAGAGAAATAGTTTTCTAGTCACATGGTAATAAGTTATGATGTCATGAGAAAATTACCTCAATCGTGACATAGTCCTTCAACTTCTTACACGTAGAAAAAACACTCTCTGATGTAGCAAACTCAAAATACCATAGCTTGTTTTTCATTCTATAAATAAATAAATAAATTAAAAAAAACAATGCATGATTAACTGCATGGAATTGGAATTTATCTTATTGGTAAAAAACAAAACATACATATTTGACCCTAAAATTCCATAGTAGTTACTGCTTTAGAGAGTTTTCAGCGATGGAACACTTTCGACCCCCTACAACTGCAGGTTCTCACAAGAGACCCTACAGTCCGTATTTAACAAGCAGCGGTCATTAGACCGTTGCTTTCCTAAGCTTTCGCTACCTCTAAGGTGGCAAATTTTACTCTCCCCGGTCGGACGATGCACCCTTGCATGATGAGCTGTGTGTGGGTAGGGGGCTGGACTGCACGCGAGTGCAAAATAGCGCTCGTGTGCAATGCTGAATTTCGCCAGCGGAATTCAGCCTGCCAGAGGTGAGTTGCGGCAGACAGGGGTGCTTATATGCGTCCCTGTCCACTGCAGTTTGATAAATCGACCCTTAACTGTCCAGGCAATCTTTTTTACAATTCAATACAGGAACTGCACCTAAAATTTTATCCAGGAAACTCATCATCTCAGCTTCTTAAAAGTGTTAAAAAAATAATGGGGCTGTTCACAATCTATCGTCTGATAATAATCTGCACATGCCATTTTTATTGTCATTATGATAACAATCAGCCATTTTCATTATTTATTGGAAGCAATTTTTTCATTATCAGTTCTGTGAAAAACAGTCCTATACTTGGAGAGTAAACACCTTGAGATTTGTATATAAATGTTTAGATATGCATAATGAAACAAAATTTGCAATATATTTAAATTTTTTATTTTGCCCCTTTTTATCTCACAACTTCAAACTAACTTTATGACAGTGGTTAGCATTGTTGTCTGCAGACTAAAGCCCCGAATGGCTCCTCCAAAGGCAAATGGTTTATGGAGTTTGTCTATTGAAATATAATTTCAGTAAAAAATATGTTAATTTGTTTTAAAAACATTGGCTGATCAGAAATATCCCCCCTCTATATCCCCCCTCTAGAATCAGCAGTGATTCTCGGATATTCTGACTTTTGGAAATTTCTTTTGTATCTTTGAAATGTATGGGACACTCCTTTTTAATGTTTATATATCTGTGAAACCCCAAGTACTTTATTAACGCACTTCAAAGCTACAGAATTTGGTGGCACTCTATAGATAACAAGATAGTAATTAAATAATAGAAAAAGGAGATACAAATGAAAGTACTTTCAACTTCATTGTGGATAGACAAATTTGGTGATATTATGCAATGTCAGTTACTATACAACTTTCAAAATACAGACAGCTCATGCTATTTGTTGCTTGTGTTTGTTAAGAATAAAGAAATATATTGACATCCCCTAAAATAATGATCTGGAAACAAACCTGCTGTTAAATTTCTCAGGATATTTTTCTCTCATAACATGGAATCGATGAGCAATGGAAGCATCCTGCAAATAAAAAGGATAGTTATTATCTTGTTCGTATACATTGAATAAAAACCTTATATTTATTAAAGAAAGTTCTGGTCTAGAACAACAATGATGCAGAAAAAACAATTATCAATGAGTAGACAGATCCCCCCAGTATTTCACTATTTTAAACCATGATCTGACACACAAATTCATTTTAATTAATAAGTCGTCTCTACAGGGAGTGCAGAATTATTAGGCAAATGAGTATTTTGACCACATCATCCTCTTTATGCATGTTGTCTTACTCCAAGCTGTATAGGCTCGAAAGCCTACTACCAATTAAGCATATTAGGTCATGTGCATCTCTGTAATGAGAAGGGGTGTGGTCTAATGACATCAACACCCTATATCAGGTGTGCATAATTATTAGGCAACTTCCTTTCCTTTGGCAAAATGGGTCAAAAGAAGGACTTGACAGGCTCAGAAAAGTCAAAAATAGTGAGATATCTTGCAGAGGGATGCAGCACTCTTAAAATTGCAAAGCTTCTGAAGCGTGATCATCGAACAATCAAGCGTTTCATTCAAAATAGTCAACAGGGTCGCAAGAAGCGTGTGGAAAAACCAAGGCGCAAAATAACTGCCCATGAACTGAGAAAAGTCAAGCGTGCAGCTGCCAAGATGCCACTTGCCACCAGTTTGGCCATATTTCAGAGCTGCAACATCACTGGAGTGCCCAAAAGCACAAGGTGTGCAATACTCAGAGACATGGCCAAGGTAAGAAAGGCTGAAAGACGACCACCACTGAACAAGACACACAAGCTGAAACGTCAAGACTGGGCCAAGAAATATCTCAAGACTGATTTTTCTAAGGTTTTATGGACTGATGAAATGAGAGTGAGTCTTGATGGGCCAGATGGATGGGCCCGTGGCTGGATTGGTAAAGGGCAGAGAGCTCCAGTTCGACTCAGACGCCAGCAAGGTGGAGGTGGAGTACTGGTTTGGGCTGGTATCATCAAAGATGAGCTTGTGGGGCCTTTTCGGGTTGAGGATGGAGTCAAGTTCAACTCCCAGTCCTACTGCCAGTTTCTGGAAGACACCTTCTTCAAGCAGTGGTACAGGAAGAAGTCTGCATCCTTCAAGAAAAACATGATTTTCATGCAGGACAATGCTCCATCACACGCGTCCAAGTACTCCACAGCGTGGCTGGCAAGAAAGGGTATAAAAGAAGAAAATCTAATGACATGGCCTCCTTGTTCACCTGATCTGAACCCCATTGAGAACCTGTGGTCCATCATCAAATGTGAGATTTACAAGGAGGGAAAACAGTACACCTCTCTGAACAGTGTCTGGGAGGCTGTGGTTGCTGCTGCACGCAATGTTGATGGTGAACAGATCAAAACACTGACAGAATCCATGGATGGCAGGCTTTTGAGTGTCCTTGCAAAGAAAGGTGGCTATATTGGTCACTGATTTGTTTTTGTTTTGTTTTTGAATGTCAAAAATGTATATTTGTGAATGTTGAGATGTTATATTGGTTTCACTGGTAAAAATAAATAATTGAAATGGGTATATATTTGTTTTTTGTTAAGTTGCCTAATAATTATGCACAGTAATAGTCACCTGCACACACAGATATCCCCCTAAAATAGCTAAAACTAAAAACAAACTAAAAACTACTTCCAAAAATATTCAGCTTTGATATTAATGAGTTTTTTGGGTTCATTGAGAACATGGTTGTTGTTCAATAATAAAATTAATCCTCAAAAATACAACTTGCCTAATAATTCTGCACTCCCTGTATTTAGAAAAGCAGTCATCACCCCCACTCTTATCCTGGAAAGTCTCCAATTATATAACGAAAACAGGGGTATAGCTGAGTCAGACCACTTGGAATTTATTAGCAGCTGTATGCAAATCCATTTTGACATTGCTACAAAGATCCCTTGATTGTAGTGAAATACATCAGGGGCGCAGGCTTCGGCGCAAGTTTTGAAACCCACGTCGCCCATAATTTCACCTTGCACATCGGGGTATTACATATACTGCGCCATTAGATGCTAGACTGGCGTAAGTAGGACAAACTTGCGATCTTCTGAAATGTGCGCAAATACACATTTTAGTTGTCGCAAGTAACTTACGCCAGTCTTGTGCCCACGGAAAGTGTCAATAAAGAGTAGTTTTATGCAAATTAGGTTAACACCCATAAAAACAAACCCGGAATTCAAATAAAAATGTGACACGTAATTACGATATTCAAATTCATATATAAACCCATGCGCAGCCACCATTTTCTTCAGTGTGTTTGGATTGTTCGTTGAGCTATAACACACTACACTGGAGTGGAGGATTAGTTAGAGTAGAGAGAAAGGCACAAACAGAGGAGTTAGTTAGGTTGCATTGTTGTTGAGTAAGCTTGTACACTTACACATATGCTTACATATTGCACACATTGCATACATACATATACAAATACACCACACTTTTTTTTCTTACACCTCACAAATATTTTATTTGAGTTTTACAGTGTGATAGGCTGAGTGTTTGGTTGTGATTGTGTGTTATTGAACTGGGAGTGTGAGTGTGTGATTTAGTGTGAGGATGGCAGGGAGAGGTAGGGAGGAGGGGAGAGGAGTGGCAGGGAAAGGAGTATTGGAGAGGACAGGAGGAGCAGTGGGGTTCCCATCAGGGAGTAAGTGGAGTGGGGAGAGGGAGACCCAGAAGGGATGATGGGAGGGAAGATGCCCGAGAGCCCCAGAGAGCAGGCACATCCAGGAGATGGACAGAGGGTGCACATGGGGACAGAAGGGGGAGGAGGGAGAGGATAGAGAGGAACCCATACCAGGGACATCAAAGGGAGGAAGCCAAGTTGCCATGGAGGATGAAAGGCTGAGATGTCCCAACTTCTAATTTGCAGAAAATGTTGCCCTTGTCCAGGCCATCATGGACAATTACAGTGCTCTCTTCGGGCAGGAGAAGTGCAAAGGCATTGCCAAAAAGAGAAAAACTGCATGGTTGGCGGAGGACGATGCCGTCAACAGTGTGGCCCCGCAGAGGAGGACTGTTGAGGGCCTGAAAAAGTGCTGGAATTACTGCAAGAAATGGGTCAAAGAAAAGATGGGGCAGGAAGCTATCCATCCCTGGATATAGAGTATAATACCAAGCAGGAGATGAAACGCAGGTCCCCAAGTATCACAGCAGTCCGTGGACTTGCAGGGGCTCGTTACTCAGGGGCTACAACCACAGCACAGCATGCTGGTGAGTAACATCCCACACACCAGTATTATATGTATTTGAGATATAACATCCTTTAATATCACACATTCATGTATACGATGAAGAGCATGGTATTTGGCGTACTAACAAAAACATCTACAATTATACTTGACATTACTGCTACTTAACACAATGCAATTCATGATATGAGGTGGAATAGTGCAATACTAACATGTCTCAGAGTAACACAGGCCACAAGCCACATGTAATTGTACGCCCACATGGACATATATCTGACTGTACTAATCCCTCTCATCCTTTGACTCCTCCACAGAACCTCCTGTCACGAGGATGCAAACATCCATGCCACCACCACCACCAGGCATGAGCATGGTTGGATGGCTTCAGTTGAGGACCCGGGAGTGATGCCACTGCTATTGACATATGACCCCTAGCAAGATTCATGGCCAGAGGAATATCCTTCCTTTGGCTTTGAGGGGGAGCCAAGACAGCCACAAAGGGTCCATGTATTTACCTCACCCCCCACAACACAATCTCATGTCAGTCATGGATTTTACCCACAGACTATGTACCAAGAAGTACCAATTGGAGAGACTGAGTGGTCACAAACTGGTCATCAGTGGGACTATCAATCAACCATGAGAGCTCCCCCATCCTCATCCATGGGACGACCTCCCCATCCTCATCCATGGGACGACTTCCCCCATCCTCATCCATTGGACGAGTTCCACCATCTGCAGATGGAAATATATCCGAAACTACAGCTGCACCTCAAGCACCATCAGATGCAGCTGAACCTGCCCCACGAGCACCAATAGCTGCAGGTGAACATGCCCCAAAAGCACCAGTAGCTGCAGGTAAACATTCCCGCAAGTACCAGTAGCTGCAGGTGAACATGCCCCACAAGCACCAGTAGATGCAGGTGAACATGCCCCACAAGCACCAGTAGATGCAGGTGAACATGCCCCACAAGCACCAGTAGAAGCAGGTGAACATGCCCCACAAGCACCAGTAGATGCAGGTGAACATGCCCAACAAGCAACTAGAAGCCCTGTTGCTCAAGAGCCTGTGGATGCATTGTATTCTCCCCTCAGTGAGGAATACATTGCACTCCAGAGGAGGCTCATAACAAGCACTGAGAGCATACAAAGAGGCCAAGAGAGGTTCTTCAGGAGGCAAGAGAGGATACAACAACGTAGCATAGAGCTGCAGAGGGACATGGCAGCATCGTTAAGTGCAAGTGTTCAGAACCAGTCACAGATTATGTGAATTCTGTCTGATATGCAGATGCAGATGGACAATAGATGGAGAAAACAAAATCAACTCTTGAGTGTGTTGGTTGAGCACTTTACACACCAGCAGGACACTGATTTGTTTGACACAATTGCAAAGAGGCGGCCTTCAAGGTTTTAGAAATTATCATATGATCCATCCTAGGTTTATCTTTCAACTAAGAATACCAAGAGAACAAAGCACAATTGGTGTTAGAATTAAATTGGAAAGTTGTTTGAAATGACATGCCCTATTTGAAACAAGAAGGTTTTCTTTGGACTTGACTGTCCCATTATATATTGTAGCATTAATGCCAAGCTGTGTTAACAGTAGAATAAATTACACTCCCAATGGGTTCTAAAGAGATAAAGGTAATACAATTGTGATTTCCCACTGTTATCTCCAAGTATTGGTGATTGTTTTAAGAAGAAATATAAAGTAAATAAGCAAGTATATGTACACAATGTGATAAAGTAATGATATATGATTATACCTACAAGTTCCATGCATTTGATTAGGTTGTGGCTTAAAAATACAAAATCATCTATTTCAAATACACAAATAAAGCTTAAAAAACCAAATCTAAAAATATACTGTCCCTTTAACTATTTGAGATGCTGCTTAAATGTATGTATTTGTTAAGGCTTTCAGGGAGTTACGTTGTTTTTTTAGTCAGTGCAAGAGTTGCTGCGCTTGCAATGTGTGGCGAGATGAGAATGGAGTAGATTTTCTGAATTCTGCGTGCGTAAGTCCTTACGCTGTATATTGGATACCAAATTGCACGGCTGTTCTATGTTAATCTATGGAAGAAAAAAATACAGCCGACGGGTGAAATATACGCGCGTAACTTGTATGCTACGCCGTATATGTAATACCAAAATCGCGTAAAAAATGGCGCCGCAGGCTTTTGTGGGCGCCGCCGCATATGTAATGGAGCCCCAGGTAGCAATAAAACAGTACATGTGCAGTATATAAGTACATATGGATACTCCTCAACAAATATTCATAATAAATTCTACATTTGATTTTCACTTGGTTGCAACAAATACTAACAGACGTATCTATGATTGGTACATGTTATTAAAGGGACAGTCAACATCAGAATTTTTGTTGTTTAAAAAGATAGATAATTACCCATTCCGCAGTTTTGCACAACCAACACAGCTATAATAATACACTTTTTACCTCTGTAATTACCTTATATCTAAGCCTTTGCAAACTTCCCCCTTATTTCAGTTCTTTTGACAGACTTGCATTTTAGCCAATCAGTGCTGACTCCTAGGTAACTTCACGTGCATGAGCTCAATGTTACCTATATGACATACATGAACTAACGCTCTCTAGTGGTGAAAAACTGTCAATATGAATTCAGATAAGAGGCGGCTTTAATGTCTAAGAAATTAGCATATGAGCCTACCTAGGTTTAGATTTCAACTAACAATACCAAGAGAACAAAGCAAAATTGGTGATAAAAGTAAATTGGAAAGTTGTTTGAAATGGCATACTCTATCTGAATCATTAAAATTTATTTTGGACTTGACTGTCCCTTTAAACACACAGACTGAGACATTAAGCTTTGATTATGGAAAGTAGCTGCTTGATTTTAGGTTACATAAGATGTGGTCACTTTTGGATTCCAACGGATCGGTTAGTACAGATATATATTGGAGAAAGCTGTACAAATGTCTGGGGGGCATCTTTACTTTTATAAATGTTCCCACATCTCAATGGTGGAATTTGCTGTTTAGCTAATATGCAGCAGGAAAATCAAGTGCCCATTTTGAAATATAAAATTTGCAGGAACAAATCAAACAAATAAATAAACGTCTGTGTAGTGTTCCTTTTGTATTTATTTTTATGAAGGTGCCTGGATATTTGTGGTCAGCAGTGCGGTAATACTATTAACCCGATGAAATATGCAGGGCATGTGATTAGCTCTTCTTCATATATTATTTTGTTGGACATTTTACTCAACATCAGGTAATGAAGGGTAAAGTAATGGCTGACTGGCTGCTACGCATTTTCCTACCTACATGCTGCTATATATAAAAATACGAGAAAGGAATTTATAATCCATAATTCAGAACACTGAATATAAATGTTATGTAACTAGATATTTAAAATATCTATCAAAATTATAATCGCTAGAGAAAAAGACCTATCTATAAAGCAACAAAGCGTGGATATTTGTAGAGGGCAAAAGATGTTACACTCATACATTTTGAAAAATGAATAAACATGGTTTTATAAAAAACAAGTCTAGGATAACCACGTTAAGATGACAATGTCACCTGTGATTGTGTGGTCTTCCTGATGATTGAGCCGCTTTTACAAAATACAGAAATCTCCTGGCAAATTCTGAGGAATACATACAGAAAAAGAAGCTTTCAACCGGGAATGGACAACAGGAATTACACCTGGGTTATTATCTATGATTTCCTGTGATCTGCATTAGATATTGGCTAAATGATCTATATCTAAATGCTTCAGGACCAAGAGAGTGATAAGTCCCTTTGCTCAATTTTTCAACTTACAGCCATAGTTCAAATGAGAGGTCAAATATGTGTGAAATACATCAACCCACTATTTAAATTGACCCATATGTCAGAAATGTGTCACTACCTGGGGACATATGTTGTGCAGGCCGAAATTGTCAGTAACAGCTATTTACAACCTGGGAAGAGAGTGTATTCTCCACAAAACTCTCACCCCACTTGTAGCAAGATCAACACCAGGGCCGGACTGGGACCAAAAAGAGGCCCGGGCATTTTGGGCAAAGAGAGCCCCCCACCTCACCATTTCTTATTTAGATCAAAATCTTTTTTATTGAACTTTTTGTGGATACAATACAAATGATGAAAATCACTATTAATAACATAAAGGTTACCTGTCATACAGTGGAGAAGATATGTACAGAGAAAAGTAAAATACTGAGAAGAGGTTTTTCAGTTCCCCTAGAGAGCTGTCCTAGGGCACGACCTAGGGGTAGATACACAGTCCAAGACCACTTATGGGTCTCTATTACCATTTGTTGAAGGAAATAGGTGTATCCATGCTGGCCTATGTAGGGTTAAAACCAATTTCAATCCCGGATTGTCCATGTGCCATAAACTCTGCTGTAAGCCTTGTATATCAATATAATTAATCTGAGACAGGCAAACATCTTGTATGTTTGGGGAAATATTCCCAACCGTTGATAATTTATAAACACAAAAAATAAAAAGTAAAAACCTAAACAAATGCAATAAACAGTTTTAAACAACTTTTTTTAAAAAAAACATTAATAAACAGATTTTGTCACATTCAGCTAAATTCCGAGTTTTGAGTGCTATAGGGATTTTAACGACTGCCACAAAAGCGGCGTTATTTCACCTCCCTATAGCGCTGCGGAATCTGTTGGCACTCTACAAATAACCGATAATAATAATATAGCGCGGCTATTACGAGTTTTAAAAAAAAGCAGGCTTGTGCAAGCGATATGGTTGCGTTGAGCTCCATACCGCACTGAAATAAAGCACTACTTTGACGTGCTCGTGCACGATTTACCCATAGACATCAAAGGGGAGAGCCGGCAAAAAAAGCCTAACCTACGATCACGGAAACAAAAGCTCTGTAACGCAGCCCCATTGATGTCTATGGGGAAAGAAAAAGTTAAGTTTAAACCTAACATCCTAACATAAACCCTAAGTCTAAACACCCCCAATCTTCCACCCCAACATTGCCGCTACCTACATAAGTTATTAACCCCTAATCTGCCGTCCCCGATATCGCCGCCACCTACATACAGTTATTAACCCCTAATCTGCCACCCCCAACATCGCCGCCACCTACATAAAACTATTAACCCCTTATCTGCCGCTCCCGATGCCGCCACCACTATACTAAAGTTATTAACCCCTAAACCTCTGGCCTCCCACATCACTACCACTAAATAAATCCATTAACCCCTAAACCTTACCCTAGCGTAACCCTAAGCCTAACACCCCCTAACTTTAACATAATTAAAATACAGCTAAACTAAAGTTACAATTATTTAAAACTAAATACATACATGTGAAATAAAACCTAAGCTAGCTACAATATAATTAATAGTTATATTGTAGCTAGCTTAGGTTTTATTTTTATTTCACAGGTAAGTTTGTATTTTTTTTAACTAGGTAGACTAGTTAATAAATAGTTGTTAACTATTTACTAACATCCTAGTTAAAACAAATACAAACTTACCTGTCAAATAAAACCTAACATTCCAAAAAAAAATAAACACTAAAATTACTAAAAAAAAATAAAAACTAATTACATAAAAAAACAAACACTAAATTACAAAAAATAATAAACAAATAAAAAAAGAATTACACCTAATCTAATAGCACTATCAAAATAAAAAAGCCCCCCCCCCAAAATAAAAAAAACTCTAGCCTACAGTAAACTACCAATGGCCCTTAAAAGGGCCTTTTGTGGGGCATTGCCCCAAAGATATCAGCTCTTTTACCTGTAAGAAAAATAACCCCCCTCAACAGTAAAACCAGCAACCAACCCCCCCCCCAAATAAAATAACTATCTAAAAAAAATAAGCTCCCCATTGCGCTGAAAAAGGGCATTTGTATGGGCATTTAGCTCTTTTACATGCCCAGACCCTAAACTAAAAATAAAACCCACCCAAAAAACCCTTAAAAAAACACTAACCCCCGATGATCCACTTACAGTTCTTGAAGTCCCCCTTGAAGGATCCATCCAGCCGGCGAAGTCCTCATCCATGCGGCAAGAAGTCTTCATCCAGGCGGCCTCTTCCATCTTCATGCAGCCAGCGAAGTCCTCATCCAGGCGGCAAGAAGTCTTCATCCAGACGGCATCTTCTATCTTCATCCATCCGGCGCGGAGCGGGTCCATCCTGAAGACATCCGGTGCGGAGCATCATCTTCATACGGTCGCCGCCATAAACTGGAACTTCAATGCAAGTGATGTCCTCCAAGATGACGTTCCTTGCATTCATATTGGCTGAAAGATTTCAATCAGCCAATAGGATTAAAGCTGCTAAAATCCTATTGACTGTTCCAATCAGCCAATAGGATGAGAGCTCAATCCTATTGGCTGATTGAAACAGGTTTTTTTAAGGGTTTTTTGGGTGGGTTTTATTTTTATTTTAGGGTCTGGGCATGTAAAAGAGCTAAATGCCCTTTTAAGGGCAATGCCCATACAAATGCCCTTTTCAGGGCAATGGGGAGCTTAGTTTTTTTTTAGATAAATATTTTATATGGGGGGGTTGGTTGAGGGGGTGGTAGGTTTTACTGTTGCTGGGGGTGTTTGTATTTTTTTTACAAGCAAAAGAGCTGTTATCTTTGGGCTTAATTATATTTAAATAGTGTTTGCGATGCGGGAGGGCGGCAGTTTAAGGGTTAATAGGTTTACTATAGTGGCGACAATGTTGGGGAGCGGCGGAATAGGGGTTAATACATTTTAATAGTGGTGGCGATGTCCGGAGCGGCAGATTATGGGTTAATAACTTTATTATAGTGTTTGCGATGCGGGAGGGCCTCGGTTTAGGGGTTAATAGGTCATTTATGGGTGTTAGTGTACTTTGTAACACTTTAGTTATGAGTTTTATGATACAGCTTTGTAACGTAAAACTTATAACTACTGACTTTAGATGGCGGTATGGATTTTGTGGTTATAGAGTGTACTGCTCACTTTTTGGCCTTCCAGGCAAACTTGTAATACCAGCGCTATGGGAGTCCCATTGAAAAAGGACTTTTTTAAAAGTGCGGTACTGACGTTGCGTGACAGGCTAAAAGGTGTGTGGTACACCTATACCGACAAGACTTGTAATAGCAGCGTTAGGGAAAATGAAGCGTTATGGGCCATAATGATGCTATTTGACTCATAACAAAAAACTCGTAATCTAGCTGAATGTCTGCAATTGTGTCTCTTGTTAAAGTAACTTCCTCCATTATTAGTAAAGTTATGTAAAAGTTTCAAACTCTAGGCTCTTGTAATAAGTATACCATATAGGTGTGCACCATCCCACTTCCACCTCACTAGAGGTTATCCTGTGTTAAGGCAGCTAAATGTGATCTATCTCTCCCTTCACCTCCGATCAACCAGTAGAACCAAATCTTATGGAAGGTGTCAGTTGTGTTCTGTATATGTGTGGCCGTTTCATACATAGAATACACTTGTTTGAACTTTGATAATATTTCAGTCCATGTAGGTGTCCCCGTTTTCCAGTACCTTGCAATACTGGTTCTAGTGATAGTGCATACTATTCTTATGAAGGTGTTAATGTGATTGTTAAGTGTTGGTAGTTTCTCATGTAAGAGTGCTTATGGTATGTTGAGGGATATGTTTTAATCAAGTAAATTACTCAGGAATCTGGATAGTTCTGCCCAGATATCACTTACCCTGGGGCAGTTCCACCACATATGCAAGTAGGTTCCTAATTCGTTACACCCTCTATAGCAAAATATGGATACACCCTTCGTGGAGTGGGCTGTCTGTATGGGGGTCAAATACCAATGGAACAATGTTTTAATGCTTTTCTCTCTAAGGTCAGCACTGAGTAAGCTTCTACAGGAGTCATGAAACAATCTATCCCACTGTTCTAGATCTCTTGCTTCCCCTATATCTGCCTCCCATCTAAGAATCAAGGGTGTCTTGGTTTTGAGTTTAACCCTTTATAAATCAATATATATATATCTGTGATATTGCATGTTAAGTAGAGAAACCCCTGTAGTTTTGTTTCAGTTGTGAGAAGGTTATAGGGGATCCATTACTCACGAAATCAGCTACTCTATAGAGGCCTTTGTTTTCCCATTTGCTGATTAGGGTCCTATAGTCCGCAGATATCAAGTATTTTAGAGGTTTTCTCAAGGAGTTTACGGGGAAAATGGCATGATTCTTAAGAGCAGCCCGCCATTCTTGAATTACTAGTTTAGTAGTTAGAGAATATTGTGTTTTTCCTTCCCCTTTAGAATCTGTATTCCATATGATATCTTCTGGTGAACTAGTTTCCCCCATTTCGGATTCTATAATGGGCCACAAAATGTTTCTGTCTCTCCTTCCACATAAAGAAATTTGGGCTAACCTAGCTGCGAGGTAGTAGTCAAGTAAGTTAGGTAACCCAACCCCTCCCAACTGTCTGTGTCTCGTCAAAACCTGGTAAGGTACTCTGGCCTGTTTCTTGTCCCTAAGGAATATGTGTAATGCTGATTGAAGTGATTCAAGATCATGTTTGTTGACCTTGATTGGCAGTACTCGGAACAGGTAGAGCAACCTTGGTAGTATGTTCATCTTAATGGACGTTAATTTCCCATACCAAGAAAATTTGTATGTCTGCCACTTAGGGAGATCTGAGTGGAGTTTTCAGAAGAGTGGTATATAGTTTTGTTTATATAAATGTGTAGAGTGAGGTGTTAAATTTATCCCGAGATATTTTATGCTATCTTTAACCCATCTTATTTCAAAATTAGCTTCTATTAGTTCAATTGTATGTTTGGGGAGCGTAATGGGGAGGGCCTCATACTTTTCTAGATGTATCTTATACCCTGAAATAGAGGAAACGTCTTGGATAGTGTTATACAGGTTAGGCAGGGACATAAGCGGTTTAGTCACTGTCAGCAAAACTTCATCTGCAAAAAAAGTGATCTTATGTGTAAACTTCCCAATTTGTAGCCCTGCAATGTCCGGATTATTTCTAATGGAGGCTGCAAGCGGCTCAATGCATATAACGAACAGGAGTGGCGAAAGGGGACACCCCTGTCTGGTACTGTTCCAGATCTGAATAGCTTTAAATTGATGTCCAATTGCCCTGACCTGTTCTGTCGGGTTGGAGTATACATTTTGAATTGCTGTGAGAAAGGGTCCATGGATCCCAATTCTCCTCAGAACTGTCCACATGTACTTCCAGTCCACTCTGTTGAATGCCTTCTTCGCATCCAGTGATAGGTGCAGAGAAGGCATCCCTTTGTCTGTCAGATGGTCCACCACCGCCACCATCCTCCATACGTTGGCTGGGGCTTCCTTACCTGTAAAAAACCCTACCTGGTCCGGGTGTATAATTGTCGGGATTATTTGTTTAAAGGGACAGTCAACACCAGAATAGTTGTTGTTTAAAAAGATAATCCCTTTATTACCCATGCCCCAGTTTTGCAAAACCAACACTGTTATATTAATACACTTTTTACTTGTGACTAACTTGTATCTAAGCATCTTCTGACCGTCCCTAATCACATGACTTTTAGTTATTATCTATTGACTTGCATTTTAGCCAATTAGTGCAGTGTCTGCCACTAGCCACGGGCGTTCTCACAATGCTATCTATATGGTCTACATGAGCTTGCTCTCTCCTGCTGTGAAAAGTAAATAAAATAGAGGCGGCCTTCAAGGGCTTAGAAATTATCATATGAGCCTTCCTAGGTATGCTTTCAACTAGAATACCAATAGAACAAATCAAAATTGTTGATAAAAGTAAATTGGAAAGTTGTTTAAAATTGCATGCCCTATTTGAAAAATGAAAGTTTTTTTGGACTTGACTGTCCCTTTAAGCCTATTTGCCAGTATTTTGGCTAATATTTTTATGTCTTGGTTAAAAGGGAGATAGGTCTGTAGCTGGGACAGTATTTGTTTTTTTTCCCTGATTTTGGTAATACTATTATTTCGGCTTGGAGTAATTCTAGTCTAGTACTCAGCAATCTCTGCACTCTAGATGCTAGGTCATGATTTAAAGGTTTAATAGTATGCTCTGTTTATCCATAAGTTCCCCAAGGAATTGTAGGAGGATCTCTGAGATGAAAGAGTGTCCTCGGTTGATCTATTGATATTTTATGTTTGCTTGCTGTAACGATATGTATGGGTATAATAATCCATGTTATATGGATTGCAGTTAAATGTTAAAGAGGTGGATTGCATACTCTGTTTGAACTTCGTGATAGTCTATATCGATATAGATGGCCATATTATAAATGTTTTCTAGTGACCGTTTATCACTGGGGCCAGTGCGTGTATGTAATCTCAGAAGTTTTATGAGTCACGGCTTACCCACGTGGTAATGGAGGGGCGTTGTCGGAGCGGAGGCTGTCGTGGACCATAACCCAGAGTGCCGGTTTCTTTACACTACTCCCTTTAATTGGCAAGTCTTGGGTGCACCAGAAAAAAAGGAGATCTGCCGAGTTTGCTTGTCAGAGCGGGTCACTTCATCCCGGGTGTTGCAAGGCTTTTAAGTGCATCACTATGGTAGGCCGCATCCGGCCGTTAGCATTCAGATTTGCAGCCGCACCGTTTGGAAACAATCCGACATCCAGATGTTTGCTAGTTCAATAGTGTACTTACTCCCACTGCTTTAGGTGAAGTAACTCCATCGATTTGATTATAGTGCTTTTAGCTGCACGGAGCTCTAGAACTACACCTCCATCTTGGAGCACAGCCAGGCGCCGTCCCATCACCATTTCTTATTTAAAGGGACAGTCTAGTAAAAATTAAACTTTCATGATTCAGATAGGGCATGTCATTTTAAACAACTTTTCAATTTACATTTTTCATCAAATTTGCTTTGTTCTCTCAGTGTTCTTAGTTGAAAGCTAAACCTAGATAGGCTCATATGCTAATTTCTAAGGCCTTGAAGGCCACCTCTTATCTAAATGCATTTTACATTTTATCACAACTAGAGGGTGTCAGTTCATGTGTGCCATATAGATTACATTGTACTCACGTCTGTGGAGTTACTTATGAGAGGTCACTGATTGTTAAAATGCAAGTCTGTCAAAATAACTAAAATAAGGGGGCAGTCTGCAGAAGCGTAGATACAAGGTAATCACAGAGGTACAAAGTATAGGCTTAACGCCCGCTGGTATTACGAGTCTTGAAGGTACAGGTGTACCGCTCACTTTTTTGGCCAGACTCGGAAATACCACAAATCCACTTACGTCAATTGCGTATCCTATTTTTTTCAATGGGACTTGCATATCGCCGGTATTATGAGTCTGCCAAAAAGTGAGCGGTAGACCCTCTCCTGTCAAGACTGATACCGCATTTTAAAGTCAGTAGTTAAGAGTTTTACACTACAACGCCGTAGCATAAAACTCTTAACTAAAGTGCTAACAAGTACACTAACACCCATAAACTACCTATTAACCCATAAACCGAAGCCCCCCCCCCACATCGCAAACACTAAAATAATTTTTTTAACCCCTAATCTGCTGAACCGGACATCGTCGCCACTATAATAAATATATTAACCCCTAAACCACCTCACTCCCGTCTCGCAAACACTAGTTACATTTTATTAACCTCTAATCTGCCGTTCCTAACATCGCCGCAACTTACCTACATTTATTAACCCCTAATCTGCCACCCCCAACGTCGCCCCCACTATATTAAATTTATTAACCCCTAAATCTAAGTCTAACCCTAACACCCCCTAACTTAAATAAATCTAAATAAAATTACTATTATTACCTAAATAATTCCTATTTAAAACAAAATACTTACCTATAAAATAAACCCTAAGCTAGCTACAATATAACTAATAGATACATTGTATCTATCTTAGGGTTTATTTTTATTTTACAGGCAAGTTTGTATTTATTTTAACTAGGTAGAATAGTTACTAAATAGTTATTAAAATAAATAATAATTACAATTACACCTAACACTACACTATAATTAAATAAATTAAATAAATTAAATACAATTAAATACAATTATCTAAAGTACAAAAACAAACAAACACTAAATTACAGAAAATAATAAACAAATTACAAGAATTTTAAACTAATTACACCTAATCTAATCCCCCTAACAAAATAAAAAGAGCCCCCCCCAAAATAAAAAAGCCCTACCCTACACTAAATTACAAATAGCCCTTAAAAGGGCCTTTTGCGGGGCATTGCCCCAAAGTAATCAGCTCTTTTACCTGTAAAAAATATTTACAAATCCCCCCAACATTAAAACCCACCACCCACACAACCAGCCCTACTCTAAAATTCACCCAATACCCCCTTAAAAAAACCTAACACTAAACCCTTGAAGATCACCTTACCGGGAGACGTCTTCACCCAACCGGGCCGAAGTCCTCAACGAAGCCGGGAGAAGTCTTCATCCAAGCCGGGCGAAGTGGTCCTCCAGATGGGTAGAAGTCTTCATCCAGACGGCATCTTCTATTTTCATCCATCCGGCGCGGAGCGGGTCCATCTTCAAGACATCCGACACGGAGCATCCTCTTCCTTCTGACGACTAACACTGAATGAAGGTTCCTTTAAATGACGTCATCCAAGATGGCGTCCCTTCAATTCCAATTGGCTGATAGAATTCTATCAGCCAATCGGAATTAAGGTAGAAAAAATCCTATTGACTGATGCAATCAGCCAATAGGATTGAGCTGGCATCTTATTGGCTGTTCCAATCAGCCAATAGAATGCCAGCTCAATCCTATTGGCTGATTGGATTGGTTAGAATAAATACAAACTTGCCTGTAAAATAAAAATAAACCCTAAGATAGATACAATGTAACTATTAGTTATATTGTAGCTAGCTTAGGGTTTATTTTATAGGTAAGTATTTAGTTTTAAATAGGAATTATTTAGTTAATGATAGTTATATTTATTTAGATTTATTTTAATTATCTTTAAGTTAGGGGGTGTTAAGGTTAGGGTTAGACTTAGATTTAGTGGTTAATATGTTTATTATAGTTGCGGCGATGTTGGTGCGGCAGATTAGGGGTTAATAAATGTAGGTAGGTGTCGGCGATGTTAGATACGGAAGATTAGGAGTTAATAATATTTAACTAGTGCTTGCGATGCAGGAGTGCGGCGGTTTAGGGGTTAATATATTTATTATAGTGGCGGTAGATTAGGGGTTAATAAGTGTAAGATTAGGGGTGTTTAGACTCGGGGTTCATGTTAAGGTGTTAGGTGTAGACATAAATGTATTTTCCCCATAGGAATCAAAGGGGCTGCTTTACGCTGCTTTTTTGCAGGTGTTAGGTTTTTTTTCCAGCCGGCTCTCCATATTGATTCCTATGGGGAAATCGTGCACAAGCACGTTTAGCCAGCTCACCGCTAACGTAAGCAGAGCTGGTATTGAGATGAGATGTGGAGCTAAATTTTGCTCTACGCTCACTTTTTTTGCGGTTAACGCTGGGTTTGTAAAAACCCATAATACCAGCGCTGTCTGTAAGTGAGCCATGCAAACTATATGCCATACAGCCATACTATACATAATAAAAATAACCGTTTATTGAATATATTATTATATTACAAAAAAGCATAAATTATGCTTACCAGATAATTTCCTTTCCTTCTGTACAGGGAAAGTCCACAGCTGCATTAATTACTTACTGTGGGAATACAGAACCTGGCCACCAGGAGGAGGCAAAGACACCCCAGCCAAAGGCTTAAAGGGACATAATACTCATATGCTAAATCACTTGAAACTGATGCAGTATAACTGTAAAAAGCTGACAGGAGGGGGGCGGAGCCAACCGCTGAACAGAACGGTCGCAAACATCATGAGCTCCGTTCAAAATAGCATTAAAAAGGCATTTTAAAAGAGATATATATTAGAGTTAATACTCAGAACTGACCCTGGTAACCAGCAAACTTGAGGTATCTAAATATCACGGACATCGATGCTCAGACTGAGATGGGAGCGGTGGATTGCAGCACAATCACGATCTGAACACTGAGGCCCAACACAGCGCGCCATGACACATCACATAGCATTGCAGCCGGAGAACAACCAAAGTTGCTCGACAATTGTACTTGCCGCTGCCCTGATCCCAGGCAAGCCGCAACCACTACCTAGCGACTGGTAATCAACCCACAGCCCACTAACCTCCTCTCGACAGGATCTTACTTGCAAGTTAAAGTTTGCAACAGACCGTCCTTCCACTAAGATGGCGAACACCACTCAGTTCCGCCTAAGCGACATGGAAGGCATTCTGAACAGCCACTTTCACCAGCTACGCAAGCTGATTGAAACAGAGTGGGGGAGCCTGAGGAATGCTATTGATCCAAGGCGGGTGGCTGGAGGTCTACAGTTGAACCAGCAGGAATCGGCTTCTGATGCGTCATGGGATGCGGCTGATTTAGTAGCTTCCCCTGGGTCCTCTTTCGAAGGAGAACAAGCGACTGAGCAGAGACTTACTGAGGGGCCACACCTGAGAGCTGAGATACTCTTGGCACCAGTCAAAACGGCATCGGAGTGGCAGGCTCCAACTTATCTGAGGAGCCGGTTACCAGAAACCCACAGGGTCTTCATTGCGGAGCCTACCCAATTTAGGGACACATTCTGTACGTCGGAACAGACCACAGACATCCATGCCCTTAAGATAACGGGGCTGGATATTGGGCTCCTACTCCTTGGTGCACAGGGGTCTAGCCAGCAATGGATACATGATACCGCGCTGAGTAACATATCACTTACCGTTCACCACACGAAACCAGGCCTACAGTCTGGCCCTTTGAGATTATACCCTTTTACTGATACAGGATTCTGCTCTCGCCCTTCCTATAGCTTTCTCTCAAACGAAGTATGCTCCCCACTCAGGCCTAAGTACAGACCACAGGTCGCAATAAGAACCAGGACAGGAGTGGGTTAAGCTTTATTAGTACAGAGGTAGGGGGTTGCCCTGAGGCCTAGATGTTGTCACCTCAACAATGTTTTTGAAACGGACAAATCAACCTCCTTCTCAATGATGCACCCTACAAGGTATTCTATTGGAACTTTCCACACATTCCCCAGAGCAAACTGAACTTCGCACTGCTAGGGCATTCCTATGCTGAGTGGAACGCTTCCATCACCCATCTATCCTTCTAGGGACCTTAGATATAAAGACATTATGTGAAAGGCTGTGGACATCCCTTGGTCATCCAAGTTATATGATTGCTTACTGTTTGTTTGTCAGATTAGCCCTTATTTACTTAAACCAATAATCTACCTTCTGAAACATAATGTGTTTAGAGAGGTCTAAGCTCATCACCCTCTAGCTACACTCTCACCCTATATTCGTTGGGGCATATTCCTGTCTGTGCATATACTAGCAGCATAATAGCCATATCGAAAATTAACATAGGGCCCATTGAAGACATTTAGAGGGGTTTAAGACAGAGTGTAATGTAGAGTACCCATATACCGCTAATAGACTTGCTGCTATTATTTTTTGTTAACCTGTGTATAGTATATTCCATACCTACAATGAGTGTTCTTATGTATTACTCTACAATGTATATAAGCCAATGTGTACATTTTTATATGTTACGGTATGCCAATATCAAGCACCCAAAATCAGGCATACCACATTTCTAATTTTATAGTCTAGGTCATACCACTACCTTAATGTTTGTAGTTCCAATGAGTCTGCTATAAGAGATGTTTAAAGATAATCTTATTAACAATGTTGGGGGTCCTTAATACTATTTTAGCTTGCTATTTGCTCTTATCATGTGGTCGGCGGACGGCTTTTATATTAGCAGCTGCGGACATTTAGTCTCTATACCTCGCCTGCGGGTTGGTGGGGAGCCCCGGGTGGGATGCTTATATAAGTGTAAGTGCAACAAATGACGCAGCAGCTACACAACAACCGTGTTGTACGTGTGTTACTGACACAATACCTTAATGATACTGATAAACCCTGTATATGTGTTTGTCCAGTCTGGGGGTTTGAGGGGGGCCCTCGATAGGGACAAGTATATATCGCCAATGTATTGTTATGTATCATTATCCTTTCACTTATAATATGTGTTCCTCCTTCTGGACCAGTGGCCAGGGTCTGGAGGGAGACCACATAAAGGAAGTTTAGTCCACGAACACGCCAACCTAGGATCAACTAATATAAACCCTTATATACAGCAAGGAGAAGGGCTACGTAGGAGAGTTGGTCTCACTAACATGAGAAGTCTATATTGTAGATGAGGGCTGTAATACCCAAGGGATAATCCATTCCCATAAGATAGATGCAAGCTCAGACCATTTAATCTAATGTTGTTAAACGGTACGACCCCATAGCATGGTAGATGGGTCCTAGACTCCGTAAGATGTCCAGCACTATGTCACCTATAATTCGCTAGGTCATGTTATACATGAAGGTAAGCTAAGGAAAGAACATTATATTTAGAACAGGTGACACTTATTTTTAACTCTTATACTATGCTATACCTACTCACCTTTATGTTCAGTTACATTGGTTATTCTGTACTAGTTCACCTCCCCCCCCCCCCCCCAGTTATAGAGCCCACACCAGGGTTCAAACTAGGCGGACTATTTTCGCCACAAACCCTCTTACGAGAGGGTATTTTTGATTTTGTATATGGGTATACCTATTTGTGTTGAATCTATGTTCAATATTCTTTGACATGTGTACTTTAATCTCATGTTTGTGTCTTTCAGATCAGGGGTCCTGCGTGTCCCCAATTGTTACTTATAACCTTTAAACCGAATAAAAAATTATTAAAAAAAAAAAAAAAAAAACTGACAGGAAAATATCACCTGAGCATCTCTATGTAAAAAAGGAAGATATTTTACCTCACAATCTCCTCAGCTCAGCAGAGTAAGTTCTGTGTAAAATGTTATACTCAGCTGCTCCCAGCTGCAGGTAAAAAAAATTAAAAAATGAAGAAATGAACAGCAGCCAATCAGCATCAGCAGTGCTGAGGTCATGCATGAACTCTTTTACTGTGATCTCATGAGATTTGACTTAACTCTCATGAGATTTCATAGTAAACTTCCTTTAAACTGAATAGGGAAATAAATTGAGAGTGCATGGGGCTCAACCCCTTAGCTGTCCCGGGACAGACATACTGATTTGCTGCTTAGAAGTCCTTTACAATGGGATGTGGCTACTGAGGAACTTTTGAGGTAAAATATCTTTCTTTTTTACATAGAGTGTTTAGGTTATATTTTCTAGTCAGCTTTTTACAGCTATGCTGCAGCACTTTCAAGTGTTTCAACATTTGGGTATTATGGCCCTTTAAAAACCTCCCCCACTTCATCCCCCAGTCATTCTGCAGAGGGAACAAGGAATAGTAGGAGATATATCAGGGTGAAAAGATGTGCCAGTAGAACAAGTAAAAAATTTAGGGCCGTCCAACGGAGAACACGTGCGGGAGCTGTGGACTCTCCCTGTACAGAAGGAAAGGAAATTATCTGGTAAGCATAATTTATGTTTCCTTCTTAATACAGGGAGAGTCCACAGCTGCATTTATTACTTGTGGGAAATTCTACCCAAGCTACAGAGGACACTGAATGCTAACAGGAGGGCAAAAAGGAAGAGGCGGACCCCATCTGAGGGCACCACAGCCTGCAAAACCTGAAGGCTGCTTCAACAGACGCAAAAAAAACTCAACAAAAGATTGGAAAAGGAATGTAAGACCAAGGAGGAAGACCAAGTATTCAGCCCAACAAAACTGATCCCTAAAGGCCTCATTTTAGAGGCCCAAGAGGACGTCACTGCTCGAAAAACTGAACCGAAAACCTCTGAGAAGGCTTGCGTCCTACTGACTCATATCCCAAGCGGAAGCCTGAAGATAAAACTTTAAGGCACGACTCCATATTATGTAGTAAACTTTCCTTCGCAAAGAAGGAATAGGATATAAAAATGGACCACAGGTTCTCGACTGAAGATGCGATTTGACACAACCTTAGGAGGAATCCAACTAAGTTAATAGAACAGCCTTACTATCGTTGAATACCCGATAAGGAGGGTTGCATTGCAAGGCCGTAAACTCAGAGACTTCTGCATGCAGAAACAATATTTAGACATAAAGGGACTTCTAAGATAACAACTTAAAGATAACCTCATGCGTAGGTACAAAGGTAGCCCGATGCAAAACCATAAGAACAAGATCCAAAACTCCAAGAAAGATCAACAGAACTACACACCGGCCTGAACGTAGTCAGAGCCCTAACAAAAACTGTACGTCCAGAAGTTCAACGAGCCTCTGGAGCCGAAAAACAAACAGGACCAAAACTGTCCCACAAGGAACTAGCTAAGAGGGCCTTCTCCAGATCCTCCTGGAGGATGGAAAAAATTCTGGCAGGTCTGAACAGTCAGGACGAACCACGCTCTTCACAGTCGAAGGGGTCCTCCACCCTATGATAGATGATGAGGGACCAGCTTACGCTCTTTAAGGAGAGGACCATAACCTCTCATTAAAACCGTCTCGTCGGCTAAGACTAAGTGACATCTCGCAGTCCGCCTCAGAGAAGAGATTAGAGGAAGGAAAGAGACCTAGTTCCAGCAGATCCCAGTGACAAGGTAACCTTCATGGAGGCGAACCACTAAATCGTGAACCACGATCTATGCGGCCTCAACGGGGTAATCATTATCACTGACTTCTGTTCCTGATAGAATCGAGCCACCAGTCGAGGAAAAAGTGATGAGACGGAAAAGGAAAATTGTAGTGAACTTTCAAGGCACCATTAATGTAGCCATTAGCTCTGCCTAAGGATCCCTGAACCACGACCCATAATGGGTGACCTGGAATAGAGACGGGACAACTTGAGATTCTCAATCGGTGTTCCCCTACAGTTACAATTCAGATAAACAAAATATTTCAGATAACATCCGTCCCGGATGATCACCCCCGGAGAGAGGGTCGCTGACAGAGAGCAGAGGCCCACTACCAAACCTGAGACACTACCCTCAATGCTAGGGAGTCTGTTGTTCTCAGGAGATCCAAGCCAGTAAAAGTAAGCCCGACTAGAATCCCTTACCTGGGATGAACCCAGTAGACTAAACCTTCAGAGCAGAAAATATTGCCTGAAGATCCAAAAAGATAACCAGGAGGGAAATCCTGAGATTCCTGGCCCCCTTAGGCAAGCCCTCACTAACCTGACGGACTTGCCTCCACGGGAGATTTAAGAAAGATGTCCCACAGAACAGGGAGAACTTGAAAAAGGACACTGGAAAGCTATTCACTCAACCAGTAGTCCAGGTAAATCTGCAAAGACAGATTCAAAACAGCTCCACTCCCCTGCCGCAGCACACACCAAACCTCGGCTGGGATGAGACCTGGCAAAAGGAATGAAGTCCAATATGGACCCCATGACAAGTCATCACCCCCCAACACAGTGCTAGCGATGGCCTGAAGGAGGTCTGGAGGGCACGACCTGAAGAGGTTAACCCCAAAGAAAAGTCTACCTGGCTAAATCAGCGTCCAGGAATCCACCCTGGTGATTACAGCAGAGAAACCCTGCTCTAGATCCATTTCTGAGGATCGAGGAAGACAGATGAAATCCCTAAAAGTCTTCTATCAGACAAGACAATGGTAATTAAACCAGAATCATCAAGACAAGGGACGCTATCATTAGATCTGGATTCTGGCCACTGCCAAAATAAAACCTCAGATCCTAAAAAAAATTCTAGAATCAGTAGCGAGACTAAAAACCAAAGTACTAGAAGTGTCGGTCCTTAGGAACTGGAAAGTTCCAAAAAGGAATGAAAAGGAATGAAATCCTTAAATGGACATCCAGCGCCAGCACCTGGATTCAAACCAACAACCTTTGAGTTGTAAGGCCACAAAGCTAACCACTAGGCTACATTGGCTGCTTGGTTCCTCGACATTGATTCCTCCTGTACAAAAAGGTAGAGTGTACCTTATAGTCTCCCTCTGGAACAAAGAGACCTGATAAGCTTTGCTTAAGTATTATAGGACCCAAATAGGACAGGAGTTCCCTCCCTCTATTGGACCATAAAAACAAACAACGGTTTGAAAAGTATCACAAACCTTACACTGTGATAGGCACTGGGACAATGAATCTAAAAAGAGAACAAAAACCCGCACCCACTTGAAAAAAGGCTTCCCGCTCTCTGTCGGAAAGACAGGGTCAAGAAAAGGAAAGCTGCCCTGGAAGGATGGATTTGAAGCCTAGCTCTGACCTCTAGGACCCATGGATCCTATACAATCCTGAATCAAGTGCCTGAAAAAAAGGGCTATAGACAGTCCCCAACATGATCCAAGTTAGGATCTGAAACAGGCCCTTCCTGTCATCTAGGTTAGATGGACCTGCTCTGCCTGGACTTATTCCAGAAGCAAAGAATATTCCAGCCTCCAAAATTCTTTAAAAAGTAAATTTATGCTTACCTGATAAATTGATTTCTTCTATGATACGACGGGTCCACGGATTCATCCTTTACTTGTGGAATATTATCCTCCTGCTAACAGGAAGTGGCAAAGAGCACCACAGCAGAGCTGTCTATATAGCTCCTCCCTTGACTCCACCCCCCAGTCATTCGACCGAAGGTATAGGAAGAAAAAGGAGAAACTAAAAGGTGCAGAGGTGACTGAAGTTTTAAATAAAAAAATATAATCTGTCTTAAAATGACAGTGGACTCGTCGCATCATAGAAGAAATCAATTTATCAGGTAAGCATAAATATACTTTTCTTCTATAAGATACGACGAGTCCACGGATTCATCCTTTACTTGTGGGATACAATACCAAAGCTACAGGACACGGATGAACGGGAGGGACAAGACAGATGCCTAAACAGAAGGCACCACTGCTTGAAGAACTTTTCTCCCAAAAGTAGCCTCCAAAGAAGCAAAACTATCAAATTTTTTAAATTTGGAAAAGGTATGAAGAGAAGACCAAGTCGCAGCCTTACAAATCTGTTCAACAGAAGCATCGTTTTTAAAAGCCCATGTGGAAGCCACCGCTCTAGTAGAGTGAGCTGTAATCCTTTCAGGAGGCTGCTGTCCAGCAGTCTCGTATGCCAATCGGATGATGCTTTTCAGCCAAAAAGAAAGAGAGGTAGCCTTAGCTTTTTGACCTCTACGTCTTCCAGAATAGACAACAAACAGAGAAGATGTTTGACGGAAATCTTTGGTCGCTTGCAAGTAAAACTTCAAAGCACGAACCACGTCCAAGTTGTGTAACAGACGCTCCTTCTTAGAAGAAGGGTTAGGACACAGAGAAGGAACAACAATTTCCTGATTAATATTCTTATTAGTAACAACCTTAGGGAGGAATCCAGGTTTGGTACGCAAAACCACCTTATCAGAATGGAAAACAAGATAAGGCGAGTCGCATTGCAATGCAGATAGTTCAGAAACTCTTTTAGCCGAAGAGATAGCAACTAAAAACAGAACTTTCCAAGATAGAAGCTTAATATCTATGGAATGCATAGGTTCAAATGGAACCCCTTGAAGAACTTTAAGAACTAAATTCAAACTCCATGGTGGAGCAATAGGTTTAAACACAGGCTTGATTCTAACCAAAGCCTGACAAAATGACTGAACGTTTGGAACATCTGCCAGACGCTTGTGCAGTAAAATTGATAGAGCAGATATCTGTCCCTTTAGGGAACTAGCTGATAACCCCTTCTCCAATCCTTCTTGGAGAAAGTACAAAATCCTGGGAATCCTGATCTTACTCCATGAGTAGCCTTTGGATTCGCACCAATAAAGATATTTACGCCATATCTTATGGTAAATTTTCCTAGTGACAGGCTTTCGAGCCTGAATCAAGGTATCTATGACCGACTCAGAGAATCCCCGCTTAGATAAAATCAAGCGTTCAATCTCCAGGCAGTCAGCCGCAGAGAAACTAGATTTGGATGCTGGAACGGACCTTGAATGAGAAGGTCCTGTCTCAGTGGCAGTTTCCACGGTGGCAGAGATGACATTTCCACCAGGTCTGCATACCAAGTCCTGCGTGGCCACGCAGCTGCTATCAAAATTACTGAAGCTCTTTCCTGTTTGATTCTGGCAATCAGACGAGGAAGGAGAGGAAAAGGAGGAAACACATAAGCCAGGTTGAACGACCAAGGTACTGCTAGAGCATCTATCAGTACTGCTTGGGGATCCCGTAACAAGGAAGTTTGGCATTCTGACGAGATGCCATCAGATCCAATTCTGGTGTGCCCCATTGATGAATCAATTGTGCAAACACCCCCGGATGGAGCTCCCACTCCCCCGGATGAAAAGTCTGTCGACTTCCCAGTTCTCCACTCCTGGGATATAGATTGTTGATAGATGGCAAGAGTGAGTCTCTGCCCATCAAATTATTGTGGAAACCTCTATCATCGCTAGAGAACTCTTTGTTTCCCCTTGATGATTGATATATGCCACAGTCATGATATTGTCCGACTGGAATCTTATGAATTTGCATAGTCCCCATTCCACTGTCTGAGCATGCATAGTTGCAGTGGTCTGAGATGCAAGCGAGCAAATGGAACTATGTCCATTGCCGCTACCATTAGTCCAACTACCTCCATACACTGAGCCACTGACGGACGAGGAATGGAATGAAATTCTCGGCAGGTGGTTAAAATCTTTGATTTTCTGACCTCCGATCTTAGAAAAGCCA
This sequence comes from Bombina bombina, assembly GCF_027579735.1. Taxonomy (NCBI): domain Eukaryota; kingdom Metazoa; phylum Chordata; class Amphibia; order Anura; family Bombinatoridae; genus Bombina; species Bombina bombina. The sequence goes on from NC_069501.1 coordinate 990,631,168, forward strand.
ACACGATGTCCGTGTGAGATTTGGCTAGTTGGTAAGTTGACGCCTGAATCAAGATATTGTCCAGATAGGGCGCCACTGCTATGCCCCACGGCCTTAGAACCGCCAGAAGGGACCCTAGCACCTTTGTGAAAATTGTGGGAGCTGTGGCCAACCCGAAAGGAAGAGCCACAAACTGGTATTGCTTGTCCAGGAAGGCGAACCTGAGGAACTGGTGATGATCTTTGTGGATAGGAATGTGAAGATACGCATCCTTCAAATCCACGGTGGTCATATATTGACCCTCCTGGAGCATTGGTAAAATTGCCCGAATGGTCTCCATCTTGAAGGATGGGACTCTGAGAAATTTGTTTAGGATCTTGAGATCTAAAATCGGTCTGAAGGTTTCCTCTTTTTTGGGAACCACAAACAGATTGGAGTAAAATTGAGAGCACAAAGAGAGAGCGCCTAATGGTGTAATATCGTCAAGATCAAAATGATACAAACAAAAACAGTATCTGCCAAGTGGATACTCGCAAAGAAGTTGGCACTCGCAAGTAGTGCATACAGGCGGGCTGACCTTTGTACAGCAGTCAGTACGCTGAATGTGTGGAAGTCGTATCGGAGATCTGTTGTGATAGAAAGGAAACACAAAAGACCAATGGTGCAATATCGTCTGAACCCAGATGGACACGAACAAGACACAGTATCAGCAAGATGTATACTCACAATGGAGTTGGCACTCACAGGTAGTGCATTCAGACAGGCTGACCTTAATACAGCAGTCAGTACGCTGATTGTTTGTAGCCGTTATCGGCTCAGGCTTGTCCTCTGCACACAGCGTGTGCACTGGATTATCGGCTGTGGCTCAGCTGTTCTCTGGTAGGAGGAAATCCTCTGGGTGTGACGTGAACAAACTAAAATATGCACCTGGAGCTTAGTGGAAGTTCAGAGCATACCCAGTGCATACAGGTTGTTATTCAGATTCGTTAGTAACAGAATATAAACCAGTGACTAAAAACTATATTTAAAAACACCGGTACAAAAAAAGGAAGTCAGCGGACAAAATGCTGGGTAAAAATAATTAAAAGGGAATTTATTTGGAGCTAAATACAACGCGTTTCTCGGCCAATAATGCTCACTGGCCGTTTCATCAGGTAAGTATCTTACCTTACTTATCTTACTTACCTGATGAAACGGCCAGTGAGCATTATCGGCCGTTTCATCAGGTAAGTATCTTACCTTACTTATCTTACTTACCTGATGAAACGGCCAGTGAGCATTATCGGCCGAGAAACGCATTGTATTTAGCTCCAAATAAATTCCCTTTTAATTATTTTTACCCAGCATTTTGTCCGCTGACTTCCTTTTTTTGTACCGGTGTTTTTAAATATAGTTTTTAGTCACTGGTTTATATTCTGTTACTAACGAATCTGAATAACAACCTGTATGCACTGGGTATGCTCTGAACTTCCACTAAGCTCCAGGTGCATATTTTAGTTTGTTCACGTCACACCCAGAGGATTTCCTCCTACCAGAGAACAGCTGAGCCACAGCCGATAATCCAGTGCACACGCTGTGTGCAGAGGACAAGCCTGAGCCGATAACGGCTACAAACAATCAGCGTACTGACTGCTGTATTAAGGTCAGCCTGTCTGAATGCACTACCTGTGAGTGCCAACTCCATTGTGAGTATACATCTTGCTGATACTGTGTCTTGTTCGTGTCCATCTGGGTTCAGACGATATTGCACCATTGGTCTTTTGTGTTTCCTTTCTATCACAACAGATCTCCGATACGACTTCCACACATTCAGCGTACTGACTGCTGTACAAAGGTCAGCCCGCCTGTATGCACTACTTGCGAGTGCCAACTTCTTTGTGAGTATCCACTTGGCAGATACTGTTTTTGTTTGTATCATTTTGATCTCGACGATATTACACCATTAGGCGCTCTCTCTTTGTGCTCTCAATTTTACAGTTTACCCGACTTACCACCGGTTTGGAGTGGAGCAGCCTTCCAGAATTACAGATTCTGACAGCGTTTATTTCACCTATCTCCTATATACTGTGGACTTTACTGTGAAATCAAATTCGTTTGTATTTTTCATTTTTAATATAATTTTTTTTATTATATTATTAATATTACATCACTCCTTCTTTGCACAGTCTATTGGTTGACATTTAATTGTAAGTTATTTTCGAGTACGCACCATATATTTTTGTGAATATTTTATTTATGGATTCAGACACATAAGTTTCTTCGATTTACACCAAAGAACGTTTTTGTAACGCTAAATTTTATTTTTTCACATAAGTGCCAACATAATTACAATATGAACATTGTATGAGCACTAGTAGATTCACGATTTCTATTTATTTTTGTAGACACACAAGTATATAAAACACGCACAATTCTTCTTGCATAATATAGCGCACCCTATTGTATGATTCAATATCATACTTTTTTATTTTTGTTTTTAGATTGGAGTAAAACCTCTGCCCCTGTTCTGCTTTTGGAACTGGGCAGATTACCCCCCATAGTAAATAGGTCTTCTACACAGCGTAAGAACGCCTCTCTTTTTGTCTGGTTTACAGACAGCCGTGAAAGATGAAATCTCCCCCTTGGAGGAGAATCTTTGAATTCTAGAAGATACCCCTGGGTCACAATTTCCAATGCCCAGGAATCATGAACGTCTCTTGCCCAAGCCTGAGCGAAGAGAGAAAGTTTGCCCCCCACTAGATCCGGTCCCGGATCGAGGGCTGCCCCTTCATGCTGTCTTGGTAGCAGCAGGCTTCTTGGCCTGTTTACCTTTATTCCAGGTCTGGTTAGGTCAGACAGACTTGGATTGAGCAAAATTCCCCTCCTGCTTTGTGGCAGGGGAGGAGGTAGCGGGACCACCTTTGAAGTTTCGAAAGGACTGAAAATTATTCTGTTTGGCCCTCACTCTATTTGTCTTATCCTGAGGAAGGGCATGGCCTTTTCCTCCAGTGATATCGGAAATGATCTCCTTCAGTTCAGGTCCGAATAGGGTCTTACCCTTGAAAGGAATAGCTAATAGCTTAGATTTTGATGACACATCAGCAGACCAGGACTTAAGCCGTAATGCTCTACGCGCTAAAATGGCAAAACCTGAATTCTTTGCCGCTAATTTAGCCAGTTGAAAAGCGGCATCTGTAATAAAAGAATTAGCTAGCTTGAGAGCCTTAATTCTATCTAAAATCTCATCCAATGGGGTCTCCTCAAGAGCCTTGAACCAAAAAGCAGCTGCAGTAGTTACAGGAACAATGCATGCTATAGGTTGCAGAAGAAAACCCTGATGAATAAATATTTTCTTTAGAAGACCCTCTAATTTTTTATCCATAGGATCTTTGAAAGCACAACTGTCCTCAATAGGTATAGATGTACGCTTAGCTAGGGTAGAAACAGCTCCCTCCACCTTAGGGACCGTCTGCCACGAATCCCAAATGGTGTCGGATATGGGAAACATTTTCTTAAAAGTAGGAGGGGGAGAGAACAGAATGCCTGGTCTATCCCATTCCTTAGTAACAATGTCCGAAATCCTCTTAGGGACCAGAAAAACATTAGTGTAAGAAGGAACCTCTAGATATCTATCCATTTTACACAATTTCTCTGGAGGAATTACAATAGGGTCACAGTCATCCAGAGTCGCTAAAACCTCCCTGAGTAACAAGCGGAGGTGTTCAAGCTTAAACTTAAAAGCCGTCATATCTGAGTCTGTTTGAGGGAACATCTTTCCTGAATCAGAAAGCTCTCCCTCAGACAGCAATTCCCCTACCCCCAATTCAGAGCATGGTGAGGGTACATCGGAGATGGCCAATAAAGCATCAGAGGGCTCAGCATTTACTCTCATACCGGACCTACTGCGCTTCCCCTGCAAACCAGGCAGTTTAGATAATACCTCTTTGAGGGTAGTAGACATACCTGCGGCCATATCTTGCAGGGTGAAAGAATTAGACGCACTAGAAGTACTTGGCGTTGCTTGTGTGGGCGTTAAAGGTTGTGACACTTGGGGAGAAGCAGATGGCAAAACCTGATTCTCTTCTGACTGAGAATCATCCTGTGACATACTTTTATCAGCTAAAATATGTTCTTTGTAATGTAAGGCCCTTTCAGTACATGAGGCACACATTTTAAGTGGGGGTTCCACAATGGCTTCTAAACACATGGAGCATTGGCTTTCTTCAATGTCAGACATGTTAAACAGGCTAGTAATGACCACAAACAGGCTTGAAAACACTTTATTTAGTGAAAAAATAACAATCTTAAAAAACGGTACTGCGCCTTTAAGAGAAAAAAAGCATACAATTTTTCCAAAACTGCTTAAAAACAATAAAATTGTCCCAATTTTATGGTAGAAGCATCCCAATTCTGCAGCTAAGTTTGCCCCACAAGGAATGTGTAATCCTTACAGGAAAAAACGGAAAAATACAAAACTTTTATTTCAATAAAAAGCACCCCCTACACCTTGCCACAGCAAAAAGTAGTCCCACTGTGACCCTGTTTTCTAGCATTAACATATGTGTATGTGTAAAAAATGAAATGATCTTACCGGAATGACAGACTGTAGCAACGCTTATAACATGGACTTGAGTGATGAAAAGCAGTCAGCGAAACTCTTCAACTCTGATTGCTTAGAAGCTGTTAACATGAATCTGGATGGGTTAGCATAAAGACTCTCCCTTTCATCAATGCTCTCACTGAGAGGCTGACAAGACTACTTAAAACTCCAGTCCCATATCGAAGGGTAGATACCCTTCCTAAGGAACTACTCCAAAATCTTCTGACACTTCTCTGCCAACCTCCTGTGATGAAAGGCAAAGAATAACTGGGGGATGAGGGAAGTGGGGGAGGTATTTAAGCCTTTAAAAAACAAATTTTCTGTGAACAAAATCAAAAATAGGCACAGACTCTCAGTAAATATCTAAAAAATCCACAATTTAATGGTATATAAAAATCAGATGTCAACCATATGACTCTGACATATAAAAGTACAGCATTCTGTACTTTTATATGTCAGAGTCATATGTTTGACATCTGATTTTTATATACCATTAAATTGTGTATTTTTAAATTTTTTACTGAGAGTCTGCGCCTATTTTGATCCACTGAGGACACCAGGGATACCGGTACAAACGCTGTTACAGTGAGCTGGGACACTGCGAGTTCCCAGTCTGCCCCATTTAGCACAATTGGGTGCTGCTCCATTTGTGAGTATTTATTTAGCATATATACCATCCATTTATCACCTACTGTATCACACTAGGAGGTGCCTTTGTTTTGTGATTTTGTTCACAGAAAATTTGTATCCTGACTGTTTGCCTGGCAAAGAGCTGACTCCAGATTGGGTGTGATTAACACAAGATCTACTATTTGAACAACACAGGAGGAATATCAATATCAAGAGGACATATATACCCTTGGAACTATGCAAAGACTGACATCGTGAACAGAAGAGACAATAGCATCACCTGTGCTGATATACTGTATATCACAATATTGTCTTATAATACATCCTATATGAGCAATATTATCTGTATTCTATAGCCAATAGTGTGTAGTGTTTGGTTAATCCATTTATGCTCCTAGGTTAGTAGGATCAATTATAAGAAACCCATATTTTTTACTAATCACTATATATTATAATATATATTAACTAATATATCCATGGTTATTTTCACTGCGCCCCCTAGAGTTGACACCTAGTGTGTTCAGCAAGTATTTTTTTTATTTAAGCCTTAAGCTGAGGTGTCTTTGCCTCCTCCTGGTGGCCAAGTTCTGTATTCCCACAAGTAATGAATGCAGCTGTGGACTCTTCCTGTATTAAGAAGGAAATTATTTTCAGTTCTTCTAAAAAAAAAAATTGTTGAATGCAGTAGCGGTGGGTGGGGCTAATGCCTTCATTTTGTATTATAATGGTCTTTACTGATATCAATAAATTTATCTAATATGTATTTTTTAGTAAACATAAAAAAATTAAATTGTAAAAAAACATAATTTATTCTTACCTGATAAATGTATTTATTTCTTGACATAGTGAGTCCACGGATCATCTTAATTACTGTTGAGAATATCACTCCTGACCAGCAGGAGGAGGTAAAGAGCACCACAGCAAAAGCTGTTAAATACCACTCCCCCTACCCACAATCCCCAGTCATTCAACCAAAAGGAAAGGAGAAAGGAAGTATTCTAAGGTGCAGAGGTGCCTGAAGTTTAGAGAAAAGCAAACTGTCTGAAAAACAGGGCGGGCCATGGACTCACTGTGTCAAGAAATAAATAAATTTATCAGGTAAGAATAAATTATGTTTTCTTTCTAATGACACGGTGAGTCCACGGATCATCTTAATTACTGTTGGGAACCAATACCCAAGTTAGAGGACACGGATGATAAGGGAGGGACAAGACAGTTAACCTAAACAGAAGGCACCACTGCTTGAAGAACCTTTCTCCCAAATGAAGCCTCTGCTGAAGCAAAAGTATCAAATTTGTAAAATTTAGAAAAAGTATGCAAAGATGACCAAGTCGCAGCCTTGCAAAGCTGATCTACAGAAGCTCCATTTTTGAAAGCCCAAGAAGATGAAACAGCCCTCGTGGAATGAGCCGTGATTCTCTCAGGAGGCTGCTGACCAGCAGTCTCATATGCCAAGCGAATAACACTCCTCAAACAACAAGAAAGAGAAGTAGCCGTAGCTTTCTTACCCTTATGCTTCCCAGAAAAGACAACAAATAAAGAAGAAGACTGGCGAAAGTCCTTAGTCGCCTGCAAATAATATTTCAATGCACAAACCACATCCAGGTTGTGCAACAAACACTCCTTATGAGAAGAATGATTAGGACACAAAGAAGGAACAACATTTTTTGATTAATATTCTTATCAGCAACAACCTTGGGAAAAAAACCCAAGGCAGTATGCAGAACTACCTTATCAGAGTGAAAAATAAGAAAAGGCGATTCATACTGTAAGACTGAAAGCTCCGAAACTCTTTGAGCCGAAGAAATAGCCACCAGAAACAAAACCTTCGAAGATAACATCTTAATATCCAAAGAATGCATAGGTTCAAACGGAGCCTGTTGAAGGACTCTAAGAACCAAATTAAAACTCCAAGGTGGAGTAGTAGACTTAAACACAGGCCGAATTCTAACCAAGGCCAGACAAAAAGAATGAACATCTGGCACATCCGCCAGGCGCTTGTGCAATAAAATAGATAAAGCAGAAATTTGACCCTTCAGGGTCAAACCTTTCTCCAAACCCTACTGGAGAAAAGGCAAAATCCTAGAAATCCTAACTCTACTCCATGAGTAGCCTTTGGATTCACACCAATACAAATATTTATGCAAAATCTTATAATAAATCTTCCTAGTCACAGGCTTACGAGCCCGAATCATAGTCTCAATGACTGACTCAGAAAAACCACGCCTAGAAAGAATCAAGCTTTCAATCTCCAAGCAGTCAGCTTCAGAGAAACGAGATTTGGATGAAGGAAGGGACCCTGCAGAAGCAGGTCCTTCCTTAATGGAAGACACCAAGGTGGAAGAAAAGACATCACCAGATCTGCAAACCAGATTCTGAAAGGCCATGCCGGAGCAATGAGATTCAACGATGCCCTCTCTTGTTTGACCCGAGCAATGACCCGAGGAAGAAGAGCAAACGGAGGGAACACATATGCCAGACTGAAAGTCCAAGGAACTGCCAGAGCATCTATCAGAACAGCCTGAGGATCCTTTGACCTCGACCCATACCTCGGGAGCTTGGCATTCTGACGAGATGCCATGAGATCAAACTCCGGCTGCCCCCAACTGAGAATCAAGCTGGAAAATACCTATGGATGAAGTTCCCACTCCCCTGGATGAGAAGTCTGTCTGCTCAGAAAATCTGCTTCCCAATTGTCCACCCCTGGAATATGGATAGCAGACAGACAACAGTTGTGAATCTCCACCCACTGAATAATCTTGGCTACCTCTGTCATGGCCAAGGAACTCTGAGTTCCTCCCTGATTATTGATGTAAGCCACTGATGTTATGTTGTCCAACTGAAACCTGATAAACTGGGTTGAAGATAGCTGAGGCCAGGCTAGAAGAGCATTGAAAATTGCTCTCAGTTCCAAAACATTTATTGGAAAAACTGACTCATCCCGAGTCCATAGACCCTGAGCCCTTAATGAACAACAGACAGCACCCCAGCCCAGCAAACTGGCATCCGGGGTTAATATCACCCAGGCAGGTCTGCGAATGCAAGTTCCCTGATAGAGAAGATCCTGAGACAACCACCATGGAAGAGAATTTCTGGACATCTGATCTAGAACCATCTTTGGAGATAGATTTGCATAATCCTGTTCCACTGCCTGAGCAAGCATATCTGCAGAGGTCTGAGATGGAACCGAGCAAAAGGAATGATGTCCATGACTGAAACCATCAGACCAATAACCTCCATGCACTGAGCCACTGACGGCCGAGGAAGGGACTGAAGAGCAAGACACATATTGAAAATCTTTGACTTTCTTGCATCTGTCAGAAAAATTTTCATTTCTAGAGAATCTATAATGGTCCCCAAAAATACCACTCTTGTAGCCGGAATTAAGGAACTTTTTCCTAAATTCACCTTCAAACCGTGGGAGCACAGAAAAGACAACAACAATTTCCGTGTGGGAATTGAAAAGATGGAGCCTGAACTAGAATGTCATCCAGATAAAGAGCCACTGCAAAACCCCTTTGAAAAATTTCTGGGAGCTGTTGCCAGACCAAAAGGAAGAGCTACAAACTGAAAATGTTTGTATAGAAATGCAAATCTTAGGAACCTGTGATGATCCCTGTGAATGGGAATATGCAGATACGCATCCTTTAAATCCACTGTGGTCATGAACTGACCTTCCTGAACCAAAGGAAGAATGGGACGAATAGTTTTCATCTTGAAAGAATGTACCCTGAGAAACTTGTTTACACTCGAGATCTAAAATAGGTCTGAAAGTTCCCTCCTTTTTGGGAACGACAAAGAGATTGGAATAAAAACCCAGACCCTGTTCCTGAACCGGAACAGGAACTATCACTCCCATGTCAGAAAGATTCTGAACACAACGTAAGAACGCCTCTCCTTTTATCTGGTTTACAGATAACCTGGAGAGAAGAAACCTGCCTCTGGGAGGAAAATTCTTGAACTCCAGTTTGTAACCCTGGGACATGATATCTTCCACCCAGGGATCCTGAACATCTCGAACCCAAGCTTGAGTGAAGAAATAGAGTCTGCCCCCCACAAGGTCCATTCCCAGATCGGGGGCAGACCCTTCATGCTGATTTTGAGTCAGCAACAGTCTTCCTCGACTGCTTCCCCTTATTCCAAGACTGATTTGACTTCCAAGATGGCTTGGACTGTTCCTGCTTGGAGGAAGAAGAGGAAGATTTACCAGAGAAGTTACGAAAGGAATGAAAATTACTCTGCCGACCAGTGTTCCCTCTAAGGACAAAGAGATGGGGTGTGTTAGGAGCTTCTTCCCCTGCATAAATTGTAAAGCGTGTAAAAGAGGTCTTAAGATTAAGAAATTCAAATCTAATCACTCTAAGAAGGAACATCTAATTAAAGACCTAATAAAATGTACCAGCAAAGGTGTAATATACGTAATTCAATGCAGCTGTGGACTGCAATATGTGGGCCAAACCTCAAGATTACTAAAAGACAGGATTCGAGAACACATCTTACAAGTCGAACACGGCAACACAGAAACTGCCATGTATAAACATTTCACCACTCACCATAAATGCAGTCTCAAAGATTTCAACTATTATGGAATCCAACGAGTGAAACCAAATTGGAGAGGTGGTGATTATGAAAGGAGACTTCTTGTAGCCGAATCAAGATGGATCTACGAACTTGTCTTTACCCAAAGGGCCTCAATAATAAGGAGGACTTATCCCATCTATTACATCTGAAATAAATGACTTTATATACTCAACACCTATCACACTTTTTAATAGGCACGGATATTTATATGAAGAGGTTACTCCCCCTATCCTCATAAACTTACCAGAAGTCCAGGTCTTAATAACTTTACCAGTATATAATACTATAGTACATATAGTCCTCCCATTTGATGAATGGTCAGGAGGCACAATCCCCCTATTCTTGTCATTTTTTGGAGCTAATGTTTTCATAATTATATTATGCTGATCTCTTTATTATTATATTAATTATATTATATTGATTTCTTTATTATTGTCTAGCAGTCTGGATTTACTAAAATCTTTATTGTGAATACCGTATGAACAGATAATAGTTATACATTAACAGACAGGTCATAATTAGAATGACCCATCCACACTTCTAATTATGTATGAGATTCATACTTACAGAACCCTTATATATAATTTATATCTAGGTCCTATTATTTTCTAATAGGACTATACACAAGACACAGATACTACATCATAGGTTCATGGGAAGAGATTTATCTTTAATACCAGGTGGAAGATTACATATTTTATAAAAAGGACTAAATATCAATTATAAAACGTTTTTATTCAGTACCATAATTACTAATATCCAATGATGTATACTAATTAATCGATAGTAACAAGAGCCACAATACACCTTTTCCGTTTTGTTCCCAATATAAGAGATGTGCACTGATTAATACACCAGACACATGTTTACCCCCTCATAGGTCTGTTCCGGTTTTGACGAAATATACCAACTTCCGGTTTTTCGTCAACTTCCGGTTTCGTTAACATCCGGTTTTCATCAACTTCCGGTTTAGCGGCGGAACCTGATATCCGGTTTTTTAGCGCAATAAGGTAACTAGCAATGTTACAGGCATTAAGATACACATTCAGCCTTACAGAAATACCTATATATGATGGCACTACAAGTAGACCACTATTATAATATGACACGATGGGCCAAACTAATTATTTTAATATCATAAAGGGATATACCCAATCTCATTAACAACTAATATTCCCCACTTCCGGTTGAATTCTACTTCCGGTTCATAAGGTCACTTTTTTGGCGCAATTGGGGCAATTTTGGCGCAATTTTTTAATCCAAACAGGTATATAACAAGCTTTCTCACCAACCATATATCAGTCTTGAAAAAGGCCCTATTGGTGGGCCGAAACGCGTTGGCATATATGGTGAGTTTTATTCCTATAATTGCAAGCATATTTTAAACATTACTACTCTATGTTGTATTTTTTTCTTTTTTCACAGGGATTGGATTTTCTATATTTTTTCACAGGATTTGTTTTTTGGTCTTTTTGTTTCTCATATATTTTAATGAAGCTTAATTTTTGTGAAGTTTGTTTACATATTTTTATCAACTAGTGATCACTGTTTTTGACTTTCTGATATACGACATCTTTGCTTTGTTTTTATTGGATTTTTTAGTGTTGGAACACTTTTTATTACTATCACAATATTGGATTTACATACGTGCTTTTGGATTGACATTTGGATCACGAGGATATCCTAATCTACTCATATAGATTGTTTCCACTGTTTTTTGGATTTTTGACACATATATTTTTCATTTCTTATATTTTTTATTGACATTTCCACATATACTTTTTTCACCGGATTCACTTTTCACAGGACTTTCAATCTATTGTATTTTTTCTATATGTTTTTATACATGTTTGATACATAATTTCCACTGTATATCTTATTGATTTTTACTAGACATCGCACATAGTCACTTATTGTATTTTATTGCATTTCATTTATATTACTTTACTGTTATTACTTTTCTATTTGTCTTTGCATCAATATTAATGCCATTTTTGGATTATTTTTATTGCAATTGTTTTTATTGCAATCGTTTTTATTAAGTATCATTGTCCTTGCATCAATATTAATGCCATTGTTGGATTATTTTTATTGTTATTGTTTTTATTAAGTATCATGGATCCATATACTTTTATACTTTTTTAACCTGTGATTTTCTGCTGTTATTATATGTGATATTAAACCTGTTAAATTGTATTATTTAAAGATCCCATTATTATACCATTGTAGGATCCTTATAGTGTACAAACTGACACTTTTAGTCTATACCCTATATTTAGACCTAGCCTTTTATTAGGCGCTCCTAACACACCCCATCTCTTTGTTCTTTTTTTGGGTATCTAGAGACCCAATTGTTATAGGAGCCTTGGTCTTGATAGTTAGCGCCGTCGGACAGATTACACTTTTCCCTCTAAGGACAGTTTTGTGTGCAGCCCAGCAGTGAAACAGTTAACAAGAGAACCATACCTTGCCATCTGCATTGTGCAGTGTTTGATAATTGCAGGGTGTGGTTACCTAATTAACTGTTTCACTGCTGGGCCGCACACAAAACTGGCCTTAGAGGGAACACTGCTGCCGACCCTTTCCCTCCCGTAATATCAGAAATAATCTCAGCCAAACCTGGCCCAAACACGGTCTTACCCTTGTAAGGAATAGACAAAAGCTTAGACTTAGAGGACACATCTGCAGACCAGGATTTTAACCATAAAGCTCTGCAAGCTAAAATGGCAAAAACAGTTGTTTTTTTTAAATCATTTTTTTATTGAGGTTATTGAAAACAATAACAGTAAAAACTTAAACATCCATGTACATATATGATACTGCGATTACATGCAAAACAATGTAAGTAGAACTACTACCCATATGAGTGTTGCAGCAAAACCAGAAAGTTTAGCTCCCAACTTGATGACCTGTAGAGAAGCATCGGCAATAAAGGAATTAGCCAACTTCAGAGCCTTGATCTTGAATTTCTCCAAGAGGATTATCTTGCTGAATATAATCAGACAATGCATCAAACCAATATGCCGCTGCACTAGTTACCGTAGCAATACATGCAGCCAGTTGCCATTGATACCCCTGGTGAACATAAATCTTTTTAAGCAAAGCTTCCAACTTCTTATCCATAGGATCTTAAAAGGAACAGCTGTCCTCAATAAGAATAGTGGTCCTCTTGGTCAGAGTGGAAACTGCTCCCTCCATCTTAGGAACCATCTGCCAAGATTCCTTAATAGAATCAGCAATAGGAAACATCTTCCTAAAAATTGGAGAAGGGGAAAAAGGAATACCAGGCTTCTCCCATTCTCGTGCAATAATATCTGAAACACGATCTGGTATAGGAAAAACTTCCACTGAGGAAGGGACATCAAAAAACGTATTAAGTTTACTAGATTTCTTAGAAATAACTATGACTGACGCCTCAGAGTCATCCAAGGTAGCCAAAACCTCCTTGAGTAACAAACGGAGGTGCTCCAGCTTAAACCTAAAGGAAACAACCTCAGGTTCAGAAGAAGGATTTACACTATCAGAATCCGAGATCTCACCCTCAGATGCTACTGAAGTATCTTCCTCCTCAGACTTATGAGAAGAAACACTAGACACAATTGCAACAGAATCAGAAACCTTATACTTCCTCTTGCGCTTCCCCTGTAACATAGGAAAAGCAGACAAAGCCTCGGATACTGCAGAGAATATATGGGTAGCCATATCCTGCAAGGAAAAACCAACCTGAGACGAAACACAGGGCACTGCAGAAGATTGGGACGTATGAGGAGAAAGCTGCGGATTAGCCTGAACAGGAGACTCCTGAACAACATCCGCCCTAGACAATGAAGGCTCAGAATCAAAAATCTATCCTTGTAATGTAATTTTCTCTCAATACAAGAGGAACAAAAAGGGATAGGAGGCTCAACATTAGTATTTAAACATAGAAAACAAGCAACAGCTTGCAGGGCCTCTTGGTCCATCTTTTCCCAAAGGAAAAAACCTTAATCAATAAAAAATTCTAAGTTCAAATCAGAATCTTAATGAAACAAAAAAAGTTACTGTCCCTTTAAATTTCAAACAGACTTTTTTTAAAAAAAAACAACAACTAGAAAATCCTTAAATAAGCTGCACAGTAAATCTTGCAGCACAAAATGAATGCAAAAAGAAAGACAAACGTTATAGTCCCTGAACTTCAGACAGAAACTTAAATATAAACAGAGCAACAGCCACACAAAAAAAACAGGCAACCTCCACACCTCAGCAAGCTCTGCTGAGATGCCTACCTGACCTCCTTGCTGCCGGAAACAAAGTCAGAAAATGATCCGGACCCCCATACAGCCGCACCAGAGAGAACGCTGAACCGCCTATGAGGAGCTATGCAACAGAGCTGCAACATCCAGGAACAACAGAAAACAGCTAAAAGGGCACCAAAAACGCCCTTGCTATCTCAGATAAGCCCGCCTATTGTGCACGTGGCTTAACAAACCTCCCGGTAGCCATTAATACACAAACAAAAAACATGTACACCAAAGTGAAAACATAATAAACTGAGCCAAACATCCCCAGTGCCTGCAAAACTGCCATACAATAAACCGTTAACCTAGAAGACTGATTTGTAAAGTGCCAAATTCTCCTATATCAAAACAGGGAAAGAAATAGTCACTTACCTGAAAAATCTGTCCGGCAGCAGGACAGCTCACTTGGTATGAGAGGGGCTTCCTACCTCACATGGACCTGTGGAAAAAAGAAAAGGCTGAGTAAACTTACTCAAACTTTCAAGCAAGGGCAGTATGGAATTACTTGGGAGGCCCAGTGAGGATTATACCCCACAAGTTCTCAAATGCTTAAAAGCCACCACTTGCTCTACTGAAGAGACTGACATGGACTACGGTTAAACCCCAAAGAAAATCCAGAGCAAACTTGCTCTGCTTAAAAAATAACTTGATTGAAGAATCAGACACCTAACTTTACCCCTCCTTGCAACTGATACAAGCAAAGAGAATGACTGGGGATTGTGGGTAGGGGGAGTGGTATTTAACAGCTTTTGCTGTGGTGCTCTTTGCCTCCTCCTGTTGGTCAGGAGTGATATTCCCAACAGTAATTAAAGGGACAGTAAACTTAAAAAATAATTTATATAATTCTGCACATAGTGCAGAATTATATAACATTATATTAACCTTATCTTTATAAAACCTAATATTCCCTTTGATTTTTTAAAAAAATTACAGTTTTTCAGACCCGCTCTCTGTGCTCTTCTGAGCGGGTCTGTTTTTTTCACACAGCGCATCGGGCCAGCTGTATAGTCACAGCTCGGCCCGACCGCGCCATTATACACAGTGCAGCTTGCTCCTGCTCTGTCTGAAAGCAGAGACAGATGGCTCAGTGGGCACCAGATTCCCCGATCCTGAGGAACAGAGCACTCTAAAACCGCATTCGGAACATAACTGATGGGCATGTATCACAGTGCAGCTCGCTCCTGCTGAGTCGGAGTCTGCTGCTTCTATTCCTCCGGCATAGTAGGATTTTCGCCTTTAGATTTAGAGAGACAGTCATTCTTTGCCTTTCATCCCAGGAGGTTGGCAGAGAAGTGTCAGAAGTTTTCGATAGTCTCTTATGGAGGGTAGTACTCTTCGGCATGGGACTGGAGTTTTAAGTAGTCCTGTCAGCCTCTCAGTGAGAGCATGGATGAAAGTTAGAGTCTGGAGATGCAGGGAGAGTCTTTCTGTGAAACCATCCCGACTCATATTAACAGCTCCATAAGCAATCAGCGTTGACGAGTTTCGCTGCCTGTTTTTTTCTTTCAAGTCCATGGCAGAGGCGATGCTACTATCTGTTACACTTGAAGGGCCGTGTTCCTGTTCCACGGCGTCGATTCCGGTAAGATTGTTTCATTTTACTTTCATCATGGATGTATTGTAATTTCAACTGTTTATACGAGGGGGGCTAATACCTTTCGGGGATAACTTTAACATAGGGTCTTAGTGAGGCTCCTTTTTGTATCTAGGAATCAAGGGTTAATATCTCCTGAGGGGGATTATTGAACAGGGGGGTTTATAATCATGTTTGTTATGTGATTCTGTCTGCTACTCTGTAGTGTTGCTTCAGCTCATGGCTATTTTGGAACATAACGGCCTATGTCTAGTGATGCAGCCTTTTCAGTCGGGCGCGCTTTTGCATAGACTGCACGGTTTATTGTGTTGTTTTCCTGACCGCGTGGTGACAGAGAAATCCTGGTCCGCTGGTGTCTGGTTCTCTGGAGGTGGCAGTGTCCCAGTTATGGAGGATTCTTAGAGACGGATGTCTCTGATTCAGACTCTACTTCTTGCAAAGAATATGAATTGGCCCGGGTGATACATGCCCATCAGTTATGTTCAGAATGCCGTTTTAGAGTGCGCTGTTCCTCGGGATAGGGGAATCCGGTGCCCACTGAGCCATCTGTCTCTGCTGTCAGACAGAGCAGGAGCGAGCTGCACTGTGTATAATGACGAGGTCGGGCCGGGCTGTGACTATACAGCTGGCCCGATGCGCTGTGTGAAAAAAACAGACCCGCTCAGAAGAGCACAGAGAGCGGGTCTGGAAAACTGTCATTTTTTAAAAAAAAATCAAAGGGAATATTAGGTTTTATAAAGATAAGGCTAATATAATGTTATATAATTATGCACTATGTGCAGAATTATATAACATTATTTTTGAGGTTTACTGACACTTTAAGATGATCCGTGGACTCACCGTGTCATTAGAAAGAAAAAGAGATAATTTGCAGCAGAAAATCTGTCCTTGTGAGATTTTGTTTTAAAGAGCTATATAAAACAGTGGTGAGACAATGTTTAAGTATGCAAGACATTATTCATACCACTCCAATGGAGAAATAGTTATTGATGATCTCATATGGGACTGGATCACCCTTTTCTTCAGGGTTGTTGGTAATGACCTCAACGTTCCATCTGTCCATCTGTAGAATGGAGCTGCTCTCAATATCTTTTAAAAACTTTCCAAGATTTTCACCATCATAACCTGAGATAATATTTTAAGTGGGAATGAAAAAAAAAGGTAGTCAATAATTTAACTATATAGAATGGGAATCACATTAAGGGGCCGTCTGCTGCTCTATAACTTGTCCGCCTGCTCTGAGGATGCGGACATCAATCTGCCCAATCCTATACGATCAGGCTGATTGACACCCCGAATCTACAGGGGGCGGCATTGCACAAGCAGATCACAAGAACTGCTTGTGCAATGATAAATGGTTACAGCGTATGCTGTCGACATGTATCAATGTGTGGCGGACATGATATGCTACATCGTATCATGTCCACTCGCACTTTCATAAATCGGCCCCTAAGCTATGCTAATGTAATTCTGCTTGATACTCACCACCTCCCCATCTCAGACAGCGTGCAAGATCATTCCCAGTACCCAGGGGCAGCACTGCTACAGGAGGCCTTTGAGGGAGATTAGCTTTGTCTACGGAGAGAAACATATATTTGAATGTGTTTTAAAATTTATTTATTTGTTAATAAGATGTTCTTCTGAAATTAAAATCACTTGATTGCATTCTGCTTTCATGCTTGCAGAATTAATGCAGATGTACTTTTCTATCAACAATTTACAGGATCATCCCAAAATGGGACTTCTGTCCTGCTGTCCTTCCTTTCTACATTTATCTCTGATTTATGTCCTGGCTTCCCTCTTTAGATAATTACAACTATCTAAACCTTTTCCAGGAAAGTCCAAGTCCTGCCCCACATAACTCAGCTTGCCATCAGACTGTCAGGTCTTCTATACCAATGTATCTCAATGCCAGTCCTTAGGGCAGATTAATGGGCCAGATTTCAGAATACCTGAACTAGAACACAGGTGAAATAATCAGCTAATCAGTTCCATTGTTATGAAGTTACTCTCACCCAAGATATTCTTGAAAATTGTATTTGTTAATGTGCCCTGATAACTGTAATTGAGAAACACTGTCCAAGCCCCACACTTTGTGTGTGGTTTCAGGCTGAAATATTTAAATATTGAGGGGTGCAGAGATCCTCGTTATAACAGGCTTATATTTTATTGTATTGTGATTGGCTTTACTGACCAAGGTAGACAAAACACAGACTTTCAAAAGAAGATGACATACTCTGTGTGAAAACCAATATATTCACTTTAACTGACATTTGTCAGAAACACATACTAAGATTTCACTTCTTTAAAAGTAAAAAGCGTAATAAATAAATACATAAAAGACAGAGGCCTATATGTTTGCAGATCTATACTTATTGCATGCTAAAGATAATACACCAATGTAATGGATTTTTATTTATGGATTTTACCAATGGCATCTAGGATCCAACCAACTGTGCCATCCCCACCACAGACTAGAACCCGATAATCTGGAACATCTCGGAAAAAGTTTAACCTAAAAATAAAAATTAAGACTTATGAAGACTAGGGAAAAAAATATATATTTTATTTATCTAATACAATGCAGCTCAACTACATCTGAGTACATTGCTACACATACGCAGCTATTCTTACCCTGGAGATGGCCCTCCATTTATCAGATTATATACTTGTCTAGGATTGAGAATATATTGGAACTTTCGTAAAACTCTGGAATGAAAAACAAATGCAGAGGGTTTACACCAAGGAAGGCCAAAAAAGGATATTGTTACAAACCAAGTCGTATCATTAAGTACTAAAAGGTCACACTTTAGGGTAGAACATTTTAAGAAAAAAAATTGTATGAATTATTTATTGTAATGTATTGTCTGTAGGTTATTGTCAAATGTAACCAAAAACTTAAATTATGCTTACCTGATAATTTTCTTTTCTTCAGATGGAAAGAGTCCACAGCTCCCCGCCCGTATTTTTTCTGTCCTCGGAGCATTTGAGGTACAGTAAGCCTTTTTGATGTTTCTCCCTTCTCCACATTCAAGATTTGTGGGAAGGACTGGTGGCTCTTAGATAGCCTGCAACGTTATACGCTGGTTAATGGATACTTAGCAATCTGAAGAATCCTATCTTCAACTGCTTTCAACAGATCTCAGATCCTGCTCCAACACCAGACCAGCCCAAGCGACAGACATGTCTGATAGACAGGAGGACAGAAGACCCCAACCACAAGCCCCCAGGGAATGGAAGAAAAAAGGGGGGACTCACCCACCCCAACAGAGCTTGGGTGCCAACCCCATCCGCTCCTCCAAAATAAGGCACTCCAAGGAGAACCCCCTAGGACCTGGAACAGAGAAAAGTGCAATAGATCCGTAGGAGGACCTGTCACAACTCTCTTAGACAGTCTCTACAAAGAGAGACCAATTTCCAGCAGGTGGAACAGAGCCCACAGAGCAGTAGATGCTGCCCCTTACAGAAATAAGCCACCTGAACCAACCTCCTACACACAGGACAGGACAAGGACCCTCCAAAGAGAGGAAACCCCAAATCATAAGGAAGATAAACTATCCCCTTTAAAAGGAAGGGCACAGATAAGAACAGCATACACATCCACAAGACATGAAGCCATAGTATGATCAAAATACTGACCAAATGAAAAATCACCCAGACACCACTGTTGACCCAACAGAGAAAAAAATGCCCCATAGAGGAGCACACTCTGTCCGAAGGACAAGTCAGGCCTTAAAGTTTATAACCAGTACCCGAAGGTGGATGAGAACTCTGGCCTACCTGCTTGCAAGCCCAATGAGCTATGTCACAACATAGGGTCCCTGAAAAAAACTGGGTCATCTCGAACCAGTCCATCAGATCATAAGTCTCCAGACATCCAAGAAGGATCCAAGACAAGAACTCCAGACCCCGGACCCAGAATCATCGTAGAACAAACGACACCCTCAGGGAACACAAGATACCCCATCTGAAGCAATCAGACCTCACAGGGGATGAGAACCACAGGGGATGAGAACCCGGAAACCCGGAGAACGGGTACAGGACTCACTCAAATTCCCAGCCCAAAGGGAAGAGAACACCCTTAGCCGGAGGTCAACACCCCCCCCCCCCCAGCAAGCTACTAGGCCGCAACAAAGTCACGCAATTTCTCTAGAGCCCAATGGCCCCAAGAGTAGCACTAAGGAAAATCAGAACAGAGTCAACCAAAAGAGAGTAGAAGAAAGGCTAGTCTCCATAATCCTTTCAGATTAACGTTCCAGAGGACCAGACCCAAGGGAGAAGAATGCAAAGCATCCCGAACCCAGGCAGAAAAACATCCCCTATGCATTGGAAAAATAGACAACACTTCCTATTGCCCCTGATATGGAGACGACTAACTCCTGAAGGAAGACAGAGCCTCACGGACTTCACTTCCTAATTAAGCGGCCAAAGCTGCCACAAAAACCGGACAAAGTCCAGAAAGTCTCGACCCAAAGGAAGAGAACCTCTAAATGGAATAAGTCCTAAAAGGACACTTCCAAAGAGACCATGAAAGGCAAAACCATAAGAACGGCGGTATGAAGGACCTAAATCCTCCAAGCCTCCAACCCACAATGGGAAGGAACACTCTAGTTCCCAAAAAATTCGGAAACGACTGAGCATGTCGCCGCAGATCTCAATGGAGTCCCGGCCCACTAGATTGAAAGGTGAATGAGGACTGAACCAATCCCCCATGCCCCTAAGTAACCACGGACCCTCAAATCCTCTCAGTATGCTAGTTGAAACTTGTAAAACAAGACAATCAAACAATCATATTGTGATCACTGGGCACGCTTACCGGACCAACTGGACATAAAAAGGTGCCACTTGTCTAAACAAGGCCTCAAAGACAGAAGGATTTGTACCCAGTCAGGACCAGCCTGGAACCAAGGGCCCCAGCATGGTCAAGGCCACATAGAGTCTCCCCCGATGATGGAGGGATAAAGAACAGTCAGACAGACTTTTGTAAATAGAGCAAACAAAATCGCGAGTATCAATTTCAGAGAGGAAAGCTCCCGAAGGAAACATCACACCACAACATGAGCTTTAAACCAAATAAAAATAATCCTCATCGGATGAAAATAAAAGATAAGGCAACCTGTAGGTTATCGCCCAGGAAGAACGGACAGACAGCCCAACAGGGGTCCGAGACTTCCAAGCTCAGAACTGGAAAAGAATACACAAATAACAAAGACTATAAGAAGATTACTTCATCCCCTTATGTCTATGTATGCAAGCCAGTCGAAGAGTAAGACAGAATCCCCAGACCCATTAAGAGTGGGATCCTCCAACAATGCCAAAAACATGCCTTAGTAGGTCACAAAGGCATGCCAGTCTATAACAAAAGGCGCAACATACCTACGCCAGGAAAAAAGGAAACACCAGCCCCTAAGGTTGACCCCGTGAGGCCTCAGGGGCAGTCATTCCCCCAGAAGGCTAAACTAGACAAGGCGATCCCCGGTTAACGAAACACGGACAATATCATAAGCACACTCCCGGGAGATGCAGATGCGTCAACGCCAAAGATATGGCCATGAGGAACCGTGTTGTAACCTCTGCTGGGAACAGGCCACACTCCCTAGAAAGAATAAGTAGTGTTTGGATTACCTGCATGCGTAGTAAGAGTTGATGGTAGGGAACTTGTCTCGTGAGAAATAGAATCCCCAGAGACATATGGCTCAGTGGGCATCCGATTCCCCTATCCCGAGGAACAGAGCGCTCTAAAACGGCATTCGGAACATAACTGATGGGCATGTATCACCCGGGCCAATTCATATTCTTTGCAAGAAGTAGAGTCTGAATCAGAGACATCCGTCTCCAAGAATCCTCCATAACTGGGACACTGCCACCTCCAGAGAACCAGACACCAGCGGACCAGGATTTCTCTGTCACCACGCGGTCAGAAAAACAACACAATGAACCGTGCAGTCCATGCAAAAGCGCGCCCGACCGAAAAGACTGCATCACTAGACATAGGCCGTTATGTTCCAAAATATCCATGAGCCGAAGCAACACTACAGAGTAGCAGACAGAATCACATAACAAACATGATTATAAACCCCCCTGTTCAATAATCCCCCTCAGGAGATATTAACCCTTGATTCCTAGATACAAAAAGGAGCCTCACTGAGACCCTATGTTAAAGTTATCCCCGAAAGGTATTAGCCCCTCTCGGATAAACAGTTGAAATTACAATACATCCATGATGAAAGTAAAATGAAACTCGTCAACACTGATTGCTTGTGGAGCTGTTTATATGAGTCAGGATGGTTTCACAGAAAGACTCTCCCTGCATCTCCGGACTCTAACCTTCATCCATGCTCTCACTAAGAGGCTGACAGGACCACTTAAAACTCCAGTCCCATGCTGAAGAGTACTACCCTCCATAAGAGACTATCGAAAACTTCTGACACTTCTCTGCCAACCTCCTTGGATGAAAGGCAAAGAATGACTGGGAGAGGAGGGAAGTGAGAGGAGTATTTAAGCCTTTGGCTGGGGTTTCTTTGCCTCCTCCTGGTGGCCAGGTTCTAATTTCCCAAAAGTAATGCATGCAGCTGTGGACTCTTTCCATTTATGAAGAAAAACCCTTATTCAATTATACTTTAAAACACTTTTGGAGGCCCATTTATCAAGCTCTGAATGGACCTTGAGGGCCTGTGTTTCTGGCGAGCCTGCAGGCTTGCCAGAAACAGCAGTTATGAAGCAGCGGTCTAAAGACCGCTGCTCCATAACCCTGTCCGCCTGCTCTGATGAGGCGGACAGAGATCGCCACAATTCAACCCGGGTTGATTGACACCCCCCCTGCTGGCGGCCGATTGGCTGCGAGTCTGCAGGAGGCGGCGTTGCACCAGCAGCTCACAAGAGTTACTGGTGCAATGCTGAATACGGAGAACGTATTGCTCTCCGCATTCAGCGAGGTCTGTCGGACCTGATCGCACTGTCGGATCAGGTCCAACAGACCTTTGATAAATAGGCCTCTTAATCTTTATAAACTACTGTTAAGAGGGAATAAATAGCCATTGTGATTAAAGACACCGTGAGTGTACCTCTTTAAAAAAATATAAAATATAAATATAATCTCTCAGTATTATTAAGGATAAGGCATTTTAGTGGGCCTGATAATTATGCTAAACTTGACATCCTGCAGAGGGTTAGATTAGAGGTAGGAGTCCTCCCATTTGGTATGTTATGTCATGCATAGACCACAGTGAGCAGCACATTACATTATATAACCGTAATACAAAGGAAATAGTTATAGGTTTACAAATACCATTGAAAAAAATAGTTTTAAAGTCTGAAGTCTTATGGAGTGTGGAAATATGGAAATATGCTATAAATCTAGGATGTAAATAATAAACAGCTAAAAAACAACCGTGTATAAGAAAATAAGATTAAAGATTATGCAAGGGCATATAACATTTATATAGTTAGAAAAACTGAGAATATTATGAAGTGATGTTTAGAGATCAGGGGTGATATATATGTGCATTTATATAGGATGGGAATCAGCTTTAATTATTTAGTGAGGATTTGTATTTTGTTCTAAAGGAGAGAGGATGCTGTTCCAGAAATGAGCAAAGAGAGAAGGTAAGGGGACAACAAGTTGAATAGGTAAGTTATTATTTTCTATCTATCTATCTATCTATCTATCTATCTATCTATCTATCTATCTATCTATCTATCTATCTATCTATCTATCTATATACATACATACATACACACACATATATATCAAAATTTCAAGTCCTAAGCTACAAGCCAGCCCAAAATGTTACTCGCCACTTATGTTCATGTCCACACCGAATAATCCCCCCTCTTTGCATAAGTTTAGCAAATGTGAAACACCTTATTGTGCAGTAATGTTTTAATATTGTTTTTGTTTTATACCATAATTTAAATAATGCTACATGCAGTTCTAAATTAACAAAAAGAAGTGCAAAGCAGTTAGCAACATACAACTGGGGTTCTGAGGAAGACAACAGCTGGACAGAAAAAGGAAGTTGTTGAACTGAGAGAAAGCAGAGTGTTGACATTGATGTGAGGTGATAGCAGACCTGGAAAAACTGATTTATAATTATCATCTCTCTTCTATCTTTCTCCACTCCCTCTCTCTTCAATCTCTCCCCACCCCCACCCCCTTCTCTCTCATGCCATATCTTCTCTTTACATTCTTTCTCTCTCAAATCTCTTCACTCTTTTTTTCTCTCCACTCATTCCTAACGCTATCTTTTTCTCTACTTTCAATCTTCCTCTCCAATCTCTCTCTGCCCCTGTTTACCCTCTCAGAGGAAACAGTCTAATGGGGTCCCTATAGCCATAGAATATCATATCCTTGCCCTTTCATGGATTAATATTTGTAGACATCCACTCACTTTCACTTGCCACTGTTAAATTTCCACTTGCCAATGGCTAGTGGAAATTTTGAGCCCTGTATAAATATATACATATATATATATATATATATATATATATATATATATATATATATAAAATGCAATATCAAAATATAAAGACAGAAACCCCCTAACAAAACCAAAACTCTAGTTCTTTATTACTGATCACCTGTACATAATATTCATTGCCTTTCTAAAATACTGTCAAGACTTCGTAGATTATCTCGTCAAAGCAAAGTTCTTTAGATCATCGGCCCTTCCAAGCAGTCAGCTCCAAACAGTACATATCCTTGTTATGCATGAAACAGTAAAAACATACACTCACCTCTCTCCCTGCTTCCCTCCGCTCTTGGGGTTGACAAACACAAGTAAAGGATGAGTATCTGGGGTTGGTACTATCTGCAAAAGCCAAAAACACAATGTAAGGAAACCTGCAGGCCAGCTTAACCATAGTCTTCCTCACCAGATATTACTAAAAATATTTTATTACAGAATATAGCTGATGAATATACACAACATGAAGGTGTTTAGGTCACTTCACTTTCTAGTAATTTGTAGAATCATAGCTTAGTTCCTGTAACAGATATATTAAAAAGTATTCTACCATTTTCCAGATGTATAGGACGCAATATAAAAAATACAAAGGACAAACTAACCCCCCCATCATTGTTTACCCCCTACTGAGTAATTGTAAAGAAACTGCACCAGAACATTTCTAGCATCTGTATTCAGATATATGTATACTTCTTTTGTGTTATCTGTATTTTATTTAAATTATTTAATTTACTTTAGCAGTTTATTGAACTCTATAAAAATATATATAAAAAAAAAGTTTGAAAATAAAAAATGAAGGTAAGGATCAAGAAACAGACTAGTGCAATCAGTCACCTAGTAAACATCTTTAGATAATAAGGGGGCGATTTATCAAGCTGAGGCGGACAGGGGCGCAAATATGCGCCCCTGTCTGCCGCAGCTCGCCTCTGGCGGACTGAACTCCCCTGTGGGAATTCAGCATTGCCACGAGCACTATTTTGCGCTTGTGTGCAATCCAGCACCAATCATGTGTGGGCAGGAGCTGTTAATCTCCCCGGTCGGACTAGACCGTGGAGATTGAATTTCACCACTTTAGAGGTGGCGAAATATTAGAGAAGCAGCGATCTGATGACCGCTGCTAGTTAAATACGGCGTGCAGGTTCTCTTGTGAGAACCTGCAGCCGTAGTGGGTCGAAAGGCTTGTGAAGCCTTTGATAAATCGACCCCTAAGTGGATATAAGACTGACAGTAACCTTCAACAAAGAATACCAAGATAACAGAAGTAAATTAAAACGTTGTTTAATATTGTATTCTCTATTTCAATCATAAAATAAAAAAATTGGGTTTCATGTCCCTAGCGCATAACCCTGTGTGGCATTAAATAGGAAAATTTTCTTGAATGGCAATTATGGGTAATTAATTGACAATTTTGGTATCCTCACTCGCAATGCCTGTCCCTCTGGAGTGCTGAAATTCTGTGAGTTCTCTTCTGGGGGAGCAGTAAGATTCTTTTGGCTGTTTTGCCTTTCCTGAAATAAAATAAAAAATAAAATCATTAAGGCACATGTGCAGTAATACAATGGTTTATAGTAATTTGATGAGGAAGGTTAAGGATGTGGTCAGTCAATCTTTGAAAACAAAAAACCTTTGTGGGCGCCAAATCTTATAAATCAGCTAAATCTGATGATACACAATAAATAATACACGATTAATATATCCAAAAGGGGAATATATCTTTACATAATAAACATAAAAGTATACAAAATGCAATGAACAGTTTATTAAATAAATCTATTCATGGATGCATTTTAAATTAAAAAAAGACATGAAAAATATTACCCATGATAAAAAAATATGTGAAATGTAGTCCAGAAGAATCTAAAAACACCAAAAACTCAAAAATGGGTAATACATATATACTGTTCATCCAAATAATACTAAAAAAACACTTGAACATGCATGATATTTTGATGTCTTTTTTATGTAACATGGATCCATTAATGATTAATTTAATAAACTGTTCATTGAATTGTGTTATGTAATGTTTATTTTTTAAAGATATATTCCCCTATGGATATATTTATCTTGTAATACTTATTGTGTATTACCAGAATTAGCTGAATTATAAGATTTAGCGCACCACAAAGGTTTTTTGTTTTAGAGATTCTGTTTTTAAGTCTTGAAGCATTAGTTCTTGTGCAATTTGTGTTGCTATTCTGTTTGATCTTTGATAAGGCTCATAAAGCTGTAATTAAATAGACAGTTCTGGCAGAAGTGGGTTTGGGTGATTTTTCAAGTGTATATGCATGTGTGTGTGCGCATGCGTGTGTGTGTGCATGCGTGTGTGTGCATATGTGTCTAACTGTGATAAACTTACCTGTTTTTTCTTGATTTGTATTTTTTTTTTAACTTCTTACATTTATTTTTACTTAATTATTTTAAAAAAGGGTTATGAGCTTTTACGTGCAAAATAACTAAACGTGGAAAAAGTAATCAAAAACACAGGAGGAGAAAAAAGTAATTGTTTAGGAAACTTAAATGTATAAAGAAAAACAAACTAAGGCGACAAATAGAAAAAGAGACAGACAGATATAGAAATAGAGAAAATAATTAAAACCTGTAATAGGGAGTGAAAAAAAGAGATAACACGGAATATCGAAGAAGGGAATGTTCTTTCTTGGGGCCCAATAATCAAAATCTCATATGAAACACGGTATAAAGAGATATCATGCTAAACTTTTTTTGAGCAATATATTGTAACGTATGTTTCTCTCCTTCACATCCAGAATTACACATAGGCCCTGATGATAAAAAGGATTGTGAAACTCATGAGAAATGGCCTTTTATTGTCAGACCCTCTCTGTCCTGATAAGTGGCGATGTGCCTTCCATAGGAAACAATAGGGATCACTGCCTGTTTAGAAATCTGCACACATGACCAGTGAAGTCAGGAGGGGGAGTGTATTTGAAGCATGTTTACACAACTTAGAATGTGCGTTCATTGTAAATAAAAATGTGTAGTAATTAATTAATAAATGTGTTGTAACAATTAAATAATAAATATGTAAACTATGTTTCCCTGTAGATTTCTTACAATTACAAATCTACTAAGCTACTGAAAGGGTCGCGAGACAGGTATGTGTGAAAAGGTGCACCTAAGGAGGATATTCCTTTTAAAAACATAATTTATGCTTACCAGATAAATTCCTTTCCTTCCGGATAGGGAGAGTCCACAACTTAATTCCTTACTGTTGGGAAATACAACACCTGGCCACCAGGAGAAGGCAAAGACACCCCAGCCAAAAAAGGCCCATTTATCAAATGTCTGTCGGACCTGATCCGACAGTGCGGATCAGGTCCGACAGACATTGCTGAATGCGGAGAGCAATACACTCTCCGTATTCAGCATTGCACCAGCAGCTCACAAGAGCTGCTGGTGCAACGCTGCCCCCTGCAGACTCGCAGCCAATCGGCCACCAGCAGGGGGGGTGTCAATGAACCTGATCGTACTCGATCGGGTTGAATTGTGGCGATTCCTGTCCGCTTGCTCAGAGAAGGCAGACAGGGTTATGGTCTTTAGACCGCTGCTTCATAACTGCTGTTTCTGGCAAATCTGAAGACTCGCCAGAAACACGGGTCCACAAGCTCCATACGGAATTTGATAAATGGGCCTCAAAGGCTTAAATATCCCTCCCACTTCCTCATTACCCCAGTCATTCTGCCGAGGGAACAAGGAAAAGTAGGAGAAACATTAGGGTATGAATGGTGCCAGAAGAATAAAATAAATAATAGGGGATCGCCCATAGACAAGAAAAAACCACATCCAAATTGTGAAGTAAGCGTTTCTTCGATGAAGGAGGATTAGGACACAAGGAAGGAACCACAATCTCCTGATTGATGTTGCGATCTGACACAACCTTAGGAAGAAAACCTAATTTAGTACGTAAAACTGCCTTATCTGCATGAAAAATCAGATAAGGGGGCTGACATTGCAAAGCAGAGATCTCAGAAACTCTGCGCGCAGAGGCAATAGCCAATAAAAAGAGAACCTTCCAAGATAACAATTTAATGTCAACAGAATGCAGAGGCTCAAACAGAACCTGTTGCAAAACCTGAAGAACAAGATTTAGGCTCCAAGGAGGCGCCCCAGATCTAAATACAGGTCTGATCTTAATCAGAGCCTTAGCAAAGGACTGCACGTCTGGAAGCTCATCCAGTCTCTTGCACAATAAAACCGACAGGGCCGAAATCTGTCCCCTCAGGGAACTAGCAGAAAGGCCCTTTTCCAGTCCATCCTGGAGAAAAGATAAGATCCTGGCAACCTTAACTCTGTGCCAGGAAAAACCATGCTCTTCACACCAGAATAAGTCGGTCCTCCACACCTTGTGGTAGATACGTTGAGTAACTGGTTTACGAGCTTGAATAAGAGTATCAATGACACTCAGAGAAACCTCTCTTGGCTAAGACTAAGCGTTTAATCTCCACGCAGTCAGCCTTAGAGAATCTAGATTTTGATGAACAAATGGACCTTGTATCAGCAGGTCCCTGCGACAAAGTAACTTCCACGGAGGAGATGAGGACATCCCCACTAGATCCGCAAACCACGTCCTTCGTGGCCACGATAGTGCAATTAGGATTACTGATACCCGCTGTTGCTTGATGCGGGCCACCACTCGAGGAAGAAGCGGTAATGGAGGAAAAAGATATATGAGTTTGAACCTCCAGGGCACTGCTAGTGCATCTATTAGATCCGCTTGGGGATCCCTCGACCTTGACCCATACCTGGGTAGCTTGGTATTGAGACGGGACGCCATGAGATCTATCTCCGGTGTACCCCACTTGCTGCATATCTCTGCAAACACCTTGGGATGGAGAGACCATTCCCCTGGATGGAAGGATTGTCGGTTGAGAAAATCTGCCTCCCAGTTGTCCACACCCAGAATGTGGATTGCTGACAGCAAACAGCTGTGGGCCTCCACCCACTCCAGAATCTGAGATACTTCCTTCATTGCCAAGGAACTTCTCGTTCCCCCCTGATGGTTGATTTAAGCAACCGAGGTTATATTGTCTGATTGGAATCTGATAAACTGGGACGAACCCAGAAGTGGCCAAGCCTTCAAGGCCTTGAAGATTGCCCGTAGTTCCAAAATATTGATCCGGAGGGAGGACTCCTTCTGAGTCCATAACCCCTGTGCCTTCCTGGAACCCCAAACAGCTCCCAATCCGGATAGGCTTGCGTCCGTAGTCACAGTCTCCCATGATGGTTTAAGAAGCATGTCCCTCGAGACAGATGATCTGGACAGAGCCATCAAGAGAGCGATTTTCTCGACCGGCTGTCTAACACAATCTGTTGAGACAGATCTGAATGATTGCCGTTTTACTGCCTCAGCATGCACAGTTGTAATGGTCTGAAATGGAACCTGGCAAAAGGAATGATGTCTATGCAGGACACCATGAGACCAATAACCTCCATATACTGAGCCACAGAGGGACTCAAGGAGGTCCGGAGGGCAAGACATGCCGAAGTTAGCTTGCAACGTCTCTGGTCTGTTAGAAATATCCTCATGGATATGGAGTCTATTATAGTACCCAGGAATTCCACTCTGGTACTTGGGATAAGAGAACTCTTTTCCAAGTTTTCTTCCATCCATGTGATCGAAGAAGACTGAGAAGGGACTCCGAGAATTCTTCCGCAAGACGAAAGGATGTTGCTTGCACCAGAATATCGTCCAAGTATTGGTCTACTGGCAATGGCTAGAAGAGCCCCCAGAACCTTTGTAAAGATTCTTGGAGCAGTAGCTAGGCCAAACAGAAGGGCAATGAACTGGAAGTGCTGGTCCAGGAATGCAAACCTCAGGAACTGAAAGTGTTCCCTGTGGATTGGAACATGAAGGTAAGCGGGTCCTTCAGATCTATAGTGGTCATAAACTGGCCTTCCTGAACTAAAGGAAGGATGGACCTTATCTCCATCTTGAAGGAAGGGACACTGAGAAATTTGTTTAAGCACTTTAGGTCCAGAAATGGGGGGAAAGCTCCCTCCTTCTTTGGGACCATGAAAAGGTTTGAATAAAACCCCAAACCTCTTTCTTCGATAGGCACCGGGACAACAACTCCTAAGGAGGATAGATCCGAACGCACCCTAGAAAGGCATCCCTCTTTTCTGGTCTTGTAGACAGATTTGAGAGAAGGAATCCACCCCTTGGCAGATGAGATTTGAAGCCTTTCTTGTATCCCTGAGATACCACCTCCAGGACCCAAGGATCCTGTACGTCCTTGAACCAGGCGTCTGAAAAAAGATCCGATCCTGAATCGGGGGCCGCCCCTTCATGCCGATTTGTTTTTGACGGGCTTCTTATTCTGCTTGGATTTATTCCAGGACTGAGCCAGCTTCCAAGTACTCTTGGGTTGCTCGGGCTTGGATGAGGATTGTTGTAGTTGGGATTTGTGAGAACGAAAGAAACCGAAATTAGAAAATTGTCGTCCCTTAAACTTGTTCTTCTTATCTTGCGGCAAGAAGGCACCCTTGCCTCCGTTAACCGTAGAAATAATGGAGTCCAGGCCTGGACCAAATAAAATCTTTCCCTTGAAGTAAAGAGAAAGGAGTCTGGACTTAGAAGTCATATCCGCACACCAAGGCTTCAACCAGAGCGCCCGGCCGGTTAGGACCGCAAAGCCAGAGGCCTTTGCATTCAGGCGAATAATTTGCATGTTCGCATCACAGATAAAAGAAATAGCAATTTTTAGAGCTTTTATTCTGTCTTGAATATCCTCGAGGGAAGACTACACCTCAATGAGTTCCGACAAAGAGTCGCACCAGTAGGTAGCCGCTTTGGCAACCTCGGCAACTACAGCCGCCGGTTGAAACAAAAATCATGTATGTTGAAACATCTTTCTCAGAAAGGTTTCCATTTTTCTTTCCATTGGCTCTCTGAATGAAGAACTATACTCAAGAGGTATAGTAGTATGTTTAGCAAGCGTAGAGATAGCACCATCCACCTTAGGAATGGAGCCCCACAAATCCAGTTAAGAGTCTGGGACCAGGAACAACTTTTTAAAAGTAGACGAGGGGGAAAAGGAAGAACCAATTCTTTCCCATTTGTTCTTAATAATGTTCGCCATCTTAACTGGCACAGAAAAAGTCAAAGGAACTTTCCTGTCTTTGTAAACTCTGTCTAATTTAGGTATCATAGGTTCTTTAGGTAGCGCGGCCTCTGGAACCTCTAACGTAGACAGAACCTCCTTTAATAAGTGCTCAATTTTAAATCTAAAGGATGGTTCCACGCAGCAGGAGGCTTAGACGCTAAGG
This sequence comes from Bombina bombina, assembly GCF_027579735.1. Classification (NCBI taxonomy): domain Eukaryota; kingdom Metazoa; phylum Chordata; class Amphibia; order Anura; family Bombinatoridae; genus Bombina; species Bombina bombina. The sequence continues at coordinate 990,662,557 of NC_069501.1, forward strand.
ACTCCGACCCAGAAAGTTCACCCTCTGAAGCTACAGAGGTTAATAAATAATCGGATAACTGGGACATAATAGCTAAATCGAATAAATATTTTGATGACTCACAGGTCAGGAGATCTATGTTTAACCTTTCTCTTGCATTTATTAGAGCGAGGTAATGCTGCAGGTAGAAGGCACCCTCCGGATGGAGGATTAGATGTGCTACTGGGAACTGCATATGCAGTGGATAATGTAGCAAGGGTAGTAATCTCACGGGGCGCCGAGTCCTGAGAGGTAGATGGCTCAGAGGGACTAAGAGCCTTAGCAGGCTTGTCTCCCTTCTTAGACTTTATAACGGTGTTAAGGTATGTGGAACATAATTGAGTGGGAAAGAAAACCACGGCCTCCTCACAATATAAACAGGTATAATTTAGTACAGAAGGAGTACCTTCTAACATTTTTTATTAGAGAAAAACATAAATTATGCTTACCTGATAATTTTCTTTTCTTCTGATGTAAACAGTCCACAGCTGCATTCATTAAATGCCAAAGGCTTAAATTTCCTCCCAATTCCCTCATCCCCCAGTTATTCTGCTGAGGAACAAGGAACAGTAGAAGAAACATCTGGGTGAAAGGTGCCAGAAGAATAAAAAACAAAGACGCCCCACATAAAAAAGACGGGTGGGGAGCTGTGGACTCTTTCCATCGGAAGAAAAGAAAATTATCAGGTAAGCATAATTTATGTTTTTCTTCCTAAATGGAAAGAGTCCACAGCTGCATTCATTACTTTTGGGAAAACAATACCCAAGCTATAGAGGACACTGAATGGCAAAACGGGGGGGTACAATAGGCTGCCCATTCTGAGGGCACCAGGCCTGAAACCACTACCCCAAAAAAAATCAGAGGAGAAGATGAAAGAAGGATGCGGATAATCCCCCAGCACGGGGAAGAAACCCTAAACAGTGCTCAAGGAGACCACACAGCCCATGTCCATACAAAGGAACACACTCCCGAAGGGAACCAGGTCCCCCAAAGGAACCCAAGGAGTGGACAAAGTCCGAAAGGTCTCAAGAAAAGAACCACAGCAGGAACAAGTCCAAAGACAATTCCAGAGCCTCAAAAGACCAAACCGTTCAAAACAGCGGTAAGGAGGCGCTAAGCCCCCAATCCTCCCAAGAGAGGAAACTCTAGGCCCCAAGGCAATCAGAGCCAAGAGAGTGACGCAGTAGAACTCCACTGACCCGGTCACCAGATTGAATGCTGAATAAGGATTGACACAATCCTCCCAGCCCTACGGATCCTTTTAGAGTGTTTAGCTGAATTGTAAAGAAAAACAAGAAAACACACCAACAATATTGTGAGCACTCAGCTCCCCACCGAACCAGCCAGACAGAACAGGTGCCACGTGTCTGCATAAGCCACAGGACAGAACATCTGAATCCCAGCAAGACCAGCCACAGCTGGGGTCATAACTGTCAAGTTGGCTAAATCCCATCTCAAAGGGGAAGGTAAAACAGACAAACCTAGGACTAATGTGTCCCTTAACAAACTTCCGAAGAAGCAACCAGAGATAATTGATCCTAGAAGTTCCTGAAGGAAACACATAAACGAAATGAAAAGACATCCTAACCGGATAAAAGAAAATATAAGGCAACCCATAGGTTAACGCCCAGGAAGAAAGCAGGCATACCTGCAGGACCAGCCAAACTGAACCCCGATCTTCCAACAAAAACTGGGAAAGATCTCAATAATAAGACAATTTAGAAATTACGTCATCATCTCATGTCTAATGAGGTAAGCCATTCGAAGTAGAAGACTGCGGATTTCCATATATGTTATGGATAGGATCCTCTAATAACTCAAAAACGTGTCTGACTAAAATGCGAAGATGCGCTAATCTGTAACAAAAGGCACAACACTCAGGGACAACTACACCCGCAGGGAACTGTATAGGCCCACCCAAAGTCGGTAGACCCGGGACGCAAATAAACATCTGGACTTTGCAGACGCATAATTGCCAAAAATATGTGAAAGCGAAAGTGAGCTGCAACCTCCGGGGGGGGGGGGGGAACAAGTCGCCCTGTAAGGAGGTGTAAACATAATCTGGGTTACCCGCATGTGAAGTAGTAGGGAGCGGTACAGAACCCCCAGAGGCGGATGGCTCAGCAGACCCCTGAGTCCCCGAGCCCGAGGAACAGGGTGCTCTAATACGGCATATCGAACATAACTGATTGACCTGTGTCAACGGGGCCAATTCACATTCTTCACAAGTCTAAGAATCTGAATCTGAAATTTGAACAGTCTCAGCATCAGAATCCTCCATAACTAGAAAGAGAATATAATATATGGACTAATAAAAAACTTAAACGGCACCTGACACCCACAATGGCTGGGGCACTCACCACCTCCTAGAACCAGACACAAGCAGACTCTAATTTTTAATTTGCCACATGGTCAGGAATGCGGAAATGGAAGACCAGAATGTAAACACGTCCAGTCACAAGGTGAACTGCACAGTCCAAAAAAAGTGCGCCCAACCATAAGGTGGCGTCACTTCCAAAGGCCTTTATGTTCTAACCCAAGAGCCCAGTTAACACGACACATAAGCAAATGGAATCACATAACAAACATGATTAAAAAAAAACCTGTTCAATAATCCCCCTCGGGAGATATTACCCTCGATTCCAAGATACTAAAGGAGCGAGGCCCTATAAATATACTTAATAAGTCCCGCAAATACTTCCTTACGGGAAAACAAATAAGTTACAGTACATTCTGATGAAGTAAAATGAAACAATCTTACCGGAATCTACGCCGTGGAACAGGAATACGGCCCTTCAAGTGTGATGAATAGGAGCAGCGCCTCCGCCATGGACTTGAGAGAAGAAAGCAGGCAGCAAAGCGAAGTTCAACAACGCTGATTGCTTGTGGAGATGTTAATATGAGTCAGGATGGTTTCGCAGAAAGACTCTCCCTGCATCTCCGGACTCTAACTTTCATTCAGGCCCTCCCTGAGAGACTGATAGGATTACTTAAAACTCCTGTCCCATGTCGAAGAGTACTACCCTCCATAAGAGACAAAACAAACTTCTGACACTTCTCTACCAACCTCCTGGGACGAAAGGCAAAGAATGACTGGGGGATGAGGGAAGTGGGAGGAGTATTTAAGCCTTTGGCTGGGGTGTCTTTGCCTCCTCCTGGTGGCCAGGTTCTTATTTCCCAAAAGTAATGAATGCAGTTGTAGACTCTTTCCATTTAGGAAGAAAAACTGTACCTTTATACTCCCAATGGCTGGGGCACTCACCACCTCCTAGACCCAGACAGTTAACAGAGGACACGCTCTCCTCAGGTACAAGTCTCAGCCGGAATGAAGGAAATTAACATAGACCACACCCGGTCACATGGAGTGCAAGACTGTACTTCCCCTTTTATTACAAGTACAGCAAGTAATAGGAGCTGTGCAACACTTTTAAAAAAACGAAAGTGAAACCTGTTTGTTCCAGCCAAAAAACACACAGTCTATCAGCCCAGGAAAAACAAAATCACACAAAGCAGCATGTAAATAATTAATACACTGATTAATTAACCCCAACTGTTCAACAAATCCCCTTGACAGGATATTAACCCCTGATCCTATCAAGGTATAAAGGAGCCAACCTGTGACCCTGTTATAGTGTTTTATGTGTAAAAATTGAAACAATCTTACCTCCAGGATCCATGCTGTGGAACAGAACACAGGCTCTCAAGGGTGACAGTCTTATAGCAGCCCTCCTGACATGGACTTGAGTGAGAGAAAGCAGGCAGTGAAACTTGTCAACACTGATTGCTTAGGAGCTGTTAGCAGTAGTCTGGATGGTTTTGCAGAAACATTTTCCCTGCATCTCCAGACTCTAAATATCATCAATACTCTCACTCACTGAGAGGTTGACATGACTACTTAAAACTGCAGTCCTATCTCGAACGGCAGATACCCTTTTTCAGGACTCTCAGAATCTTCTGACACTTCTCTGCCACCTCCTAAAGTGACGAAAGACAAAGAATGACTGGGGTAGTGAGGAAGTGGGAGGGATATTTAAGCCTTTGACTGGGGTGTATTTGCCTCCTCCTGGTGGCCAGGTGTTGTATTTCCCAACAGTAAGGAATGAAGCTGTGGACTCTCCCTATCTTAGAAGGAAATTAGAAACTCACAGCAATGTTTCCCTATGAAAAAACACGTGAAACTCCCATGGAACGCCTATACATTCACAATGCATGTGATTACCAATAGGAGCTCTGGGGTTGTGGGTATATTGTACATTTGAATGTAATTTCCTATATGTATGTATTATACTATAAAATAATAAATAGTAAACTTTTGGTATCTTCTTTTTATTTTAGGTAGAAGATTTAGTGTATGGGATATTAATATCCTTTAGAAGACAGTAGCAACGTTTTTCTTTTTTTTTTTCGTTTTACCAAAATGCGTTTTTTCAGCTTGCACTACGTAAACCGAGTTTTATGGAATTGATGGCTTTTTAATATTGTATTTTTATATAAAATAACTTTGATTCTTTTCTAATATTGCGATCACACTATGCCAAATGTGTTCTATTCTACAAAACACATTTGGTATAGTACAAAGTTGAAAAAAACGCACTTTGGTAAAACGAAATAGCCGCACATAAAATAGTACTTTACAGTATAATGCATATCTATAACACAGTATATACACATGCAAAATATACAATCCCCCAGATCCTATAGGTTAATTATTCATGACCTAGTTTCCCTATTGTATTGTAACAAAAGAGGATGAGGTTGAGTTTTGGTTGACATATGTAAATTGTTATGTCATTTAATACTGCACTTTCAATGCAGGTGGCGATACTGCCTTTAAAGTTCCGCCAGTTTCGTGAAGCAGCGCCCTCTACAGAGAAGTATAGTAAGACACTTCTTGTCGAGACTGCCTTCAAACACTGATTTCAGCCCTTTGTAAAATTTCACAGCCAATCTTGATTACAATACTCATTCCTTTTTAAAATATCGCTATTATCACAATACTATTTTCATTGGGGCCTTGGTGAGATAAACATCTCTCAATATAAAATTTGCATTTCTAAAATTATTTGAGGGACCTCTCAGTACTGACAATACTTCTTAAAGGGACAGTCTACACTTACAACAACCACAATCCATCTGTTAGATAATGTCACGATGTCATTTGCTTACCCCTGCAACTGTATCGAGTCTTGTACACATCCCGAGTTATGCTCAATGAAAAGTTATAATATGACAGTTAGAAATGGCCACTCCGTTTTACCTTGACTTCCGGTTTGGATGCAGAGCGGAGAGGCTGTTCGCTACTTCGCGCGCTGTCCACAGGGCCTGTTACATCGCCCCAACGCAATACCTCCTTGCCCTGCTGTTTTCCTGGCAGGCTGGAGACTTGGCCTAAGATCGCCAGCGTGACCGAAGTCACAAGACAGAAAGAGCTTCGTTGTTGAAGCACAGCCGCCTTGGAGCGGCATACTCCTAATACAGAGTCAATAGTGGGCCGGTCCCCTGCTGTGTCGGATAAACCGGCTAATGCAAGCGGCCCCCTGGTGGAAGAAGTACTGGCCCCTGGAGGTCTGCAAGGAAGTACTGGGCCCGGTATTAGCACCTAGGATTGAGTTACCATCATGATGGCCTGAAGGAGTCCGATGGCAGGATATTACCGTGTGGAGTCTGAATAGGTTGTGAGTACCAAAACTGCTCTGTTTGCTGATAATTCCACAGGATGCATATGATTTGACCCCTTGGTCTGCACAGCCCTCTTTAACTATTTCTCACACAAAGCATCCCCATACTAGGCCATCTAAAAGGGCTTTGTGTATAGACTCTTACAGATTTGGGAGGAAGCTAAGAGAATAGCTGTCTTTAAAGCAGCAAGATCTAAATTGGAGAGAAGTGCGTCCATAAGTTGCTGACAAAGTTTTCTCAAATCATAAAGACTATATTTAGATAGCAGTGGGGAGGAAGTGCTGAGACCCAGCTATTATTTTGAATAAATTATCCTAAAGACCCTATCCGATGGCAAGAATCTGGTAGTAGTTCCCAGGACCCTGATACAGGGTAGGAACAAAATCTTTGGGATTAACACTTACTGATCCGGGTCGGAGTGCGTATTGTGGCTCAGGCTGTGATAGTAATATTGGTATGCCTATGATAATTAACATATTACTATAAAGTAAGTCCTAAGGGAAAGAGATCTCAGAACTTGAGAGACTACCAATAGCCCCCAGGACCCTGCTGTGGGATAGGAATATAACCTTGGCAATAATCCTGCTATGTGGCTCTTCCCTTATACCTTTGTTTAAAGTACCACACCTACTTTTTTCCGTATTCCTCAGTGACAACTCTGCTTTGAATAAAATATAGAGAGGAAAGAGCCTACCTAAAGTTAAGGGGTAGTCTCCAGGACTTTTTTACCGGTCAGCATCTTACCTTTGATATCTGTTCTACCCTGAGGATCTCATACATTGTTGTGCCATAAAGTGTTGTATAATCCTTGTACTGGATCGTGGTGGAGAGGAGAGAGCTTCCCCCAGGAAGGGGGACTATTTGAAGAAGTATTCATCTCTGCATGGTTGATAGGAACTCTATTTTGGTCCCTTTCCTGGACTGTAATTGTTCAAGTCTCTCTTGTTATTCAGGATAGTGCTGATACACGGACATTTTAAAAATATATACAAAAAGCACTTAAAAATGTAAGATTAGTTGGTATTTAAGAGAGTCCATGATCTCATGCTTATAGGCTGTTTAAGGAGTACAAAATCCCCTTGGGTACCTGTATTATAGTTCTCTAATATTGGATAAGAGGCAAGATCTCTAAGATAAGTTGGGTAGAGACTACCCTATGGATGGTTTGTTTGGGTATTCTCAATTCAGGTGATAATAATACACTTTTTTCGGCAGCATAATTATCATGTCCTGGAGGGTTAGAGGCTAAGGAGGCGCCCTTTATAATTGTTTTTTCTTTCTTCTTGTGTCTTTTCTTTTTCGCCAGCAGGTAGGCCTATTCACTGGATATTTAGCACACTCACTTTCACTGTTTTTGCTCTTTTGTGCACTTCCCTGGATTCCCCAGATGGACCAGATTACTTTGAGAGTCTAGTTGGTCACTCTCTCTCTCTTTCACGTTTTTTTTTTTTTTTTTTGTTCACTTCCACTCTAGTAGACATATGTAAGCACAGGATCACACTCACGTAACTATTGTCTGTCACGTTTAAGGAAGGAGTAAAGTGACATTCCGTGATACCCTCACTTCCCACACCTGCACTCATTTGGTTTCTTTTTCTTTTATAGCCTACCCCTCTCCCTCTTATTTGTTTAACCTGAGTATTAAATATAATCCACATGGATAGATTTATCTCACAACATAAACAGACTTCACCAGCCATGCCCCCTAAGCAGAAAGACAAGAAATCTGCGAAGACATCTGAGACCTCTCTAATAGTTGCCCAAGAGCAGTATAATGTTACTGGCTCAAATTTTGACTTTACTGAGCTAGCTGAGCAGATTTCAAAAATGATTTCCCCACAATTGGATAGTCTCAAGCAAGATATTAAACAAGATATAAATAATATTGTCCTGGAGATGAGACAATTTACAGCTAGATTGGAGGAAATTGAAACTAGGGTCTGAATAGATGTGAGCAATCTGATAAAGAGCATGGATCCCAAATTGCCGTACTTCAATCTAAGCTAGAGGATTTAGAAGATTGCTCGCGTCGCAATAATTTAAGAATTATTGGACTCCCTGAGTCTTCAGAGTATCGAGACCTGGTTTCTTTCGCTTCAATTAAACTCCCACAGATATTAAAAATGCCTACAACATCTATTCCCATGACCATTGAAAGAGCTCACAGAGTGGGCCCAATTCGGCAGAATCCTGAGGGCATTAGTAGACCTAGACCTATTCTAATTAAGTGGCTAAACTTTCAAGATAAGATTAATATAATTAAATATTACAGGAAAGCTAACCCACTAATGATAGACCAGCAAAAGGTGTTAATCTTTCAGGATTTTTCCGCCGAGACCACGAATAGGAGGAAAGAAATGTCCCCATTTTGCTCCTGACTAATGAAAGCAAATTTTAATGTCAGATTGGTATATCCGGCAAAATTAATTTTGGTCATAGAAGCCCAAACAAGTATATTAAATAATGTTACTGAGGCCCAGAAGTTCTGTGTAGATAAGGGAATTCCTTAAGTCTTGAGGGCTGATAAATTTGATTGAAGTTATTTTCTCTGTATTCTGAGTTGGAATTTTTAAAGTGTTTTATGAGTTATTATGTTACAAAGATATTAGTAAAGAAAAGAATGTTCTTACAAGATGATATATACAATAATGTAATCATTTATGTGCTATGTCTTTTTTATTTTCTTGTCCCTCGAAGTCAACGCGGGGGGCTCCCCCCTTCCCTTTTTTTTTTTTTTTTTTCTTCTTCTCCTCTCTTGCACCTCCTCCCCCTGTCCGCTCCCTCTCCCCGTTATACCTAGTAATGCTATGGATTGGTTATCATTGAAAGCCTCTAATTATATACTTTGTTGTATAGTATTATTTGTGGCAATGCAATAAGTTTTAAATAGATATAGGTTCGATTAAAATTTTATCCTGGAACGTGGGTGGTATCACCTCCCCCATCAAACGGAAAGCGGTAATAAAGCTATTGGGATCATATAAACCCAATATAGTTTGGCTACAAGAAATTCATTTAAAAGAGCACGAAATTAATAAACTTAAATCCAGGTGGGTGGGGGAGGTGGTAGCCGCCCCGTCGCAGGTTAGGAAGAAAGGTGTAGCAATTTTGATCAATAAAAATTTTAAATATAAAATTAATAAGAGCCAAATAGACCCAGAAGCGCGTTTTCAAATTCTTGAGATGGAAATCGAGAAGATTCCCTTTATTTTTTGCAATATTTATGGCCCCAATCAACATGACCCCAGGTTCTAGGAAGATTTAGCATTAAAATTATTACCCTATAGAGGAGTGATCGGAGGGGATTTAAATTTAATAGCATATCCCAACTTAGACAGGTTAAGTAGGTCTAAAGGTATTAAGCGAGTTAAGAAAACGAGGATTCTACAAAAAATTTGTCATAAAGTCGGAGTATATGATATATGGCGGAACCTGAACCCAGATGTAAAAGCGTTCACATGTTTATCTAAAGGACATCAAGCGCTGTCGCGCATAGATAATTTCGCAAAATCTAACTGGCAAGGAGGTTAAGGCAGATATTAAAGACATAGTACTTTCTGACCACACGATTATATCTATAGAATTTAAGGTTAAATCCCTTATGCCTCAGCGAAATAATAACTTCTTTTTTCCCAATTACCTTTATAATAATACACATTTCCAAAATTGGTTAACAAACAAATGGAGAGAATTCGAGCGTTTTAATTCTGAATATAAAGATAAGATAGAAACTTTTTGGGAGACCGGAAAGGCTGTCTTACGTGGGGATATTAAGGCATATATGTGTTCCCTCAAAAAGAAATTTTTACAAAAAGAAATCCAGCTCTCTAATAGTGTAAGAAACGCATATAATGCGTATATAGCCGCACCATCTAAGGCATCAGGGGAAAGATATATAAACCTAAAAACTCAAAGGGATATTTTGATTAAACAACATAAGATATCTGAAGACATAAGAAAGAAATCACTATACAGTGGCTATTCAGGGAAGGCGGCTAAGTATCTTGTCAAAATTACAAAAAAGAGATCTTCCAATTATATTGCCGCAATTAGATGTGGGGAAAATAGATACACCTCTAATGAGGATATTCAAAAAACGTTTACTGATTTTTTTAAAAATCTCTATAAAGCTGAACCCCCCAACCTAAACCAGAAAGGTTTGTTTTGGGACAATTTAAAGATCCCTAAAATGCCTCAAGAGGCAATTTAGCAACTTAATGCGCCAATCTCAATAGAAGAAATCTTAAATGGTATTAAAGTCGCCAATCTTAATAAAGCCCCTGGGCCTGATTCTCTTCCGGCTGAATTTTATAAGATTCTCTTAGACCAAATAGCTCCGAACTTGTTAAAATTATTTAACTTTTATTATACTGCAGATATTCCATCTTCTCCATATTTCGCGGCGTCAAATATCTCACTAGTTCTTAAAAAAGAGAAAGATCCTGAATTTCCCTCTTCATATCGGCCAATCTCTTTGCTTTGCCACACTTACACAATATTATACACGATAACCAGGCAGGCTTTATGACGGGTAGAAGTTCGACCAAAAATATTCGGAAAGTTATGCTTATTCTAGACTATTTATGGAACAAGAAAGGTCTAAAAAAAGATATTCTAACAGTCGACGCAGAAAAGGCTTTCGATTACATATGCTGGGACCATCTTTTCGCGGCCCTGGAAAAGTTTGTTTTTTCTGGGTATTTTACCAAATTAATTAAGATGATATATAACAACCCTTCTTCAGCAATCTTTATTAACGGCTCAACATCTGAACGCTTCAGTCTACAACGAGGCACTAGGCAGGGATGCCCTCTCTCGCCTATACTTTTTAATATTTCGCTAGAACCACTGGCGATCTTTCTTAGACAGCAGCTAACAGGTATTCTGATTGGTAAACAAAAATATGTTCTGGCCCTGTATGCTGACGACCTATTACTTTTTTTATCCGATTTAAAAGAAAGTCTTCCTAAACTATTAGAATCAGTCCAGGTATTTGCATCTTTTTCTGGCTATAAAATTAACCTACAAAAATCGGAACTACTCTGGATTCATAGACCCTCCTATAAGTCACTAAAGCACCCATTCAGAGAAGTCAGTCAAATTAAGTATTTAGGAATAGTGTTGGCAAAATCCCAGCAAGATTGGTATGATCTGAATTATGTTAAATTCTTTAATTACTGTAAACAGAAATTAAAAGACTGGGTCTCTTTGCCCATCTCATTGTCAGCTCGTATCATGCTTATTAAAATTATACTTTTACCGAAGTTAATCTACCTTCTCCAAAACATTCCTCTCTTTTTACACAAGGCTGATGTAAGACTATTTAATCGAATATCTAATGACTTTCTTTGGAAAGGAAAGAGGCCACGAATTGCCCTAAATACTTTAACCCTACCTAAAGAATCGGCGGGCCTGGCTTTCCCTAATATTTCCTATTATAACATTGTTACAATTTCAAAATTGGCTGTTGACTGGATTTCAGAAAAATAATTATTCACTGACTATTCTGGGGAAACAAATTTGGTTCATCCCTACAACTTAAAAGCACTATTTCACTGTCCTATTGCGCAACTTCCTTCGGGAGTTGCCAAAATGCTGATCTTTAAAAATGTGATTCTGGCGTGGCAGAAATTCTGCTTAGAAAACAAAATTTATGCTTACCTGATAAATTCCTTTCTCCTGTAGTGTGGTCAGTCCACGGGTCATCATTACTTCTGGGATATTAACTCCTCCCCAACAGGAAGTGCAAGAGGATTCACCCAGCAGAGCTGCTATATAGCTCCTCCCCTCTACGTCACACCCAGTCATTCGACCGAGAACCAACGAGAAAGGAGAAGCCAAAGGGTGCAGTGGTGACTGGAGTATAATTTAAAAAATTTAGACCTGCCATAAAAAACAGGGCGGGCCGTGGACTGACCACACTACAGGAGAAAGGAATTTATCAGGTAAGCATAAATTTTGTTTTCTCCTGTTAAGTGTGGTCAGTCCACGGGTCATCATTACTTCTGGGATACCAATACCAAAGCTAAAGTACACGGATGACGGGAGGGACAGGCAGGCTCTTTATACGGAAGGAACCACTGCCTGAAGAACCTTTCTCCCAAAAACAGCCTCTGAAGAAGCAAAAGTGTCAAATTTGTAAAATTTGGAAAAAGTATGAAGAGAAGACCAAGTTGCAGCCTTGCAAATCTGTTCAACAGAAGCCTCATTCTTAAAGGCCCAAGTGGAAGCCACAGCTCTAGTAGAATGAGCTGTAATTTTTTCAGGAGGCTGCTGTCCAGCAGTCTCATAGGCTAAACGTATTATGCTACGAAGCCAAAAAGAGAGAGAGGTAGCCGAAGCTTTTTGACCTCTCCTCTGACCAGAATAAACGACAAACAGGGAAGACGTTTGTCGAAAATCCTTAGTTGCCTGTAGATAAAATTTCAGGGCACGGACTACATCTAGATTGTGTAGAAGACGTTCCTTCTTTGAAGAAGGATTAGGACACAAAGATGGAACAACAATCTCTTGATTGATATTCCTGTTAGTGACCACCTTAGGTAAGAACCCAGGTTTAGTACGCAGAACTACCTTGTCTGAATGAAAAATCAGATAAGGAGAATCACAATGTAAGGCAGATAACTCAGAGACTCTTCGAGCCGAGGAAATAGCCATTAAAAACAGAACTTTCCAAGATAACAGCTTGATATCAATGGAATGAAGGGGTTCAAACGGAACACCCTGTAAAACATTAAGAACTAAGTTCAAACTCCATGGTGGAGCAACAGTTTTAAACACAGGCTTGATCCTAGCTAAAGCCTGACAAAAAGCTTGAACGTCCGGAACCTCTGACAGACGTTTGTGTAAAAGAATGGACAGAGCTGAAATCTGTCCCTTTAAGGAACTAGCGGATAAACCCTTTTCTAAACCTTCTTGTAGAAAAGACAATATCCTAGGAATCCTAACCTTACTCCATGAGTAACTCTTGGATTCGCACCAATATAAGTATTTACGCCATATTTTATGGTAAATCTTTCTGGTAACAGGCTTCCTAGCCTGTATTAAGGTATCAATTACTGACTCAGAAAAACCACGTTTTGATAAAATCAAGCATTCAATTTCCAAGCAGTCAGCTTCAGAGAAATTCGATTTTGATGTTTGAAGGGACCCTGGATCAGAAGGTCCTGTCTCAGAGGCAGAGACCAAGGTGGACAGGATGACATGTCCACTAGATCTGCATACCAGGTCCTGCGTGGCCATGCAGGCGCTATTAGAATCCCTGATGCTCTCTCCTGTTTGATTCTGGCAATCAATCGAGGAAGCATCGGGAAGGGTGGAAACACATAAGCCATCCCGAAGGTCCAAGGTGCTGTCAAAGCATCTATCAGAACCGCTCCCGGATCCCTGGATCTGGACCCGTAACGAGGAAGCTTGGCGTTCTGGCGAGACGCCATGAGATCTATCTCTGGTTTGCCCCAACGTCGAAGAATTTGGGCAAAAACCTCCGAGTGAAGTTCCCACTCCCCCGGATGAAAAGTCTGACGACTTAGGAAATCCGCCTCCCAGTTCTCCACTCCCGGGATGTGGATTGCTGACAGGTGGCAAGAGTGAGACTCTGCCCAGCGAATTATCTTTGATACTTCCATCATTGTTAGGGAGCTTATTGTCCCTCCCTGATGGTTGATGTAAGCTACAGTCGTGATGTTGTCCGACTGAAACCTGATGAACCCCCGAGTTGTTAACTGGGGCCAAGCCAGAAGGGCATTGAGAACTGCTCTCAATTCCAGAATGTTTATTGGCAGGAGACTCTCCTCCTGATTCCATTGTCCCTGAGCCTTCAGAGAATTCCAGACAGCGCCCCAACCTAGTAGGCTGGCGTCTGTTGTTACAATTGTCCAGTCTGGCCTGCTGAATGGCATCCCCCTGGACAGATGTGGCCGAGAAAGCCACCATAGAAGAGAATTTCTGGTCTCTTGATCCAGATTCAGAGTAGGGGACAAGTCTGAGTAATCCCCATTCCACTGACATGCACAATTGCAGCGGTCTGAGATGTAGGCGTGCAAAGGGTACTATGTCCATTGCCGCTACCATTAAGCCGATCACCTCCATGCATTGAGCTACTGACGGGTGTTGAATGGAATGAAGGACACGGCATGCATTTTGAAGCTTTGTTAACCTGTCTTCTGTCAGGTAAATCTTCATTTCTACAGAATCTATAAGAGTCCCCAAGAAGGGAACTCTTGTGAGTGGAAAGAGAGAACTCTTCTTTTCGTTCACCTTCCATCCATGCGACCTTAGAAATGCCAGTACTAACTCTGTATGAGACTTGGCAGTTTGAAAGCTTGAAGCTTGTATCAGAATGTCGTCTAGGTACGGAGCTACCGAAATTCCTCGCGGTCTTAGTACCGCCAGAAGAGCACCCAGAACCTTTGTGAAGATTCTTGGAGCCGTAGCCAATCCGAATGGAAGAGCTACAAACTGGTAATGCCTGTCTAGGAAGGCAAACCTTAGATACCGGTAATGATCATTGTGAATCGGTATGTGAAGGTAAGCATCCTTTAAATCCACTGTGGTCATGTACTGACCCTTTTGGATCATGGGTAAGATTGTCCGAATAGTTTCCATTTTGAACGATGGAACTCTTAGGAATTTGTTTAGGATCTTTAAATCCAAGATTGGCCTGAAAGTTCCCTCTTTTTTGGGAACCACAAACAGATTTGAGTAAAACCCTTGTCCTTGTTCCGACCGCGGAACCGGATGGATCACTCCCATTAGTAAAAGATCTTGTACACAGCGTAGAAACGCCTCTTTCTTTATTTGGTTTGTTGCCAAACTTGACAGATTAAATCTCCCTTTTGGGGGAGAGGATTTGAAGTCCAGAAGATATCCCTGAGATATGATCTCTAACGCCCAGGGATCCTGGACATCTCTTGCCCAAGCCTGGGCGAAGAGAGAAAGTCTGCCCCCCACTAGATCCGTTCCCGGATCGGGGGCCCTCAATTCATGCTGTCTTAGGGGCAGCAGCAGGTTTCCTGGCCTGCTTGCCCTTGTTCCAGGACTGGTTAGGTCTCCAGCCTTGTCTGTAGCGAGCAACAGCTCCTTCCTGTTTTGGTGCAGAGGAAGTTGATACTGCTCCTGCTTTGAAATTACGAAAGGAACGAAAAGTAGACTGTCTAGCCTTAGGTTTGGCTCTGTCTTGAGGCAGGGCATGGCCTTTACCTCCTGTAATGTCAGCGATAATTTCTTTCAACCCGGGCCCGAATAAGGTCTGCCCTTTGAAAGGTATGTTAAGTAATTTAGATTTAGAAGTAACGTCAGCTGACCAGGATTTTAGCCACAGTGCTCTGCGTGCCTGAATGGCGAATCCGGAATTCTTAGCCGTAAGTTTAGTTAAATGTACTACGGCATCCGAAATAAATGAATTAGCTAGTTTAAGTGTCTTAAGCTTGTTTGAAATCTCATCTATAGTTATTGAGTCAAGAGTCTCTTCCAGGGACTCGGACCAAAAAGCGGCCGCGGCCGTCACAGACGCAATACATGCAAGGGGTTGCAATATAAAACCTTGTTGAACAAACATTTTCTTAAGGTAACCCTCTAATTTTTTATCCATTGGATCTGAAAAGGCACAGCTATCCTCCACCGGGATAGTGGTACGCTTAGCCAGAGTAGAAACCGCTCCCTCCACCTTAGGGACCGTCTGCCATAAGTCCCGTGTGGTGGCGTCTATTGGAAACATTTTTCTAAACACAGGAGGGGGGGAAAAGGGTACACCGGGCCTATCCCACTCCTTAGTAATTATCTCTGTAAGCCTCTTAGGTATAGGAAATACATCAGTACTCGCCGGTACCGCATAGTATCTATCCAGCCTACATAATTTCTCTGGGATTGCAACGGTGTTACAATCATTTAGAGCTGCTAATACCTCCCCTAACAGTACACAGAGGTTTTCGAGTTTAAACTTAAAATTAGAAATGTCTGAATCCATTCTATTGGGATCAGAACCGTCACCTGCAGATTGAAGCTCTCCGTCCTCATGTTCAGCATACTGTGACGCAGTATCAGACATGGCCCTATTATCAACAGCGCACTCTGTTCTCACCCCAGAGTGATCACGCTTACCTCTTAGTTCTGGTAATTTAGCCAAAACTTCAGTCATAACATTAGCCATATCCTGTAATGTGATTTGTAATGGCCGCCCTGATGTACTCGGCGCTACAATATCACGCACCTCCCGAGCGGGAGATGCAGGTACTGACACGTGAGGCGAGTTAGTCGGCATAACTCTCCCCTCGTTGTTTGGTGAAATATGTTCAATTTGTACAGATTGACTTTTATTTAAAGTAGCATCAATGCAATTAGTACATAAATTTCTATTGGGCTCCACTTTGGCTTTAGCACATATAGCACAGAGATATTCCTCTGAATCAGACATGTTTAACACACTAGCAAATAAACTAGCAACTTGGAAATACTTTTCAAAGTAATTTACAAATAATATGAAAACGTACTGTGCCTTTAAGAAGCACAGAAAAGGTTATGACAGTTGAGAAATAATAAACTGAGAAACGATAACATCAAATCCTTTCCGGAAAAACACAATTTTAGCAAAGGATTGCCCCCATTAGTAATGGATAACTAACCCTGATAGCAGAAAAAAAGTACAAAAATAAACGTTTTTTATCACAGTCAGCTACAATCTCACAGCTCTGCTGTGAGTGATTACCTCCCTCAAAATAAGTTTTGAAGACCCCTGAGCTCTGTAGAGACGAACCGGATCATGCAGGGAAGACAAGAGACTTCTGACTGAATTTTTTGATGCGTAGCAAAAGCGCCAAAATAGGCCCCTCCCCCTCACACACAACAGTGAGGGAGATCAGTAAACTGTCTTAAATTAAATAAAACGACTGCCAAGTGGAAAAAAACAGTGCCCAAAACATTTTTTCACCCAGTACCTCAGAAAATTAAACGATTTAACATGCCAGCAAAAACGTTTAACATCAAATAAATGAAATGTCATTAGAAAGCCTGTTGCTAGTCACTGCAAATTAGGCTAAAGTCTTATGCATACAGTATTATCCCAGTGAAGTGCCATTCCCCAGAATACTGAAGTGTAAAATATACATACATGACAGCCTGATACCAGTTGCTACTACTGCATTTAAGGCTGAGCTTACATTATATCGGTATGGCAGAATTTTCTCAGTCAATTCCATTGTCAGAAAATAATATGCTGCTACATACCTCTTTGCAGATTAACCTGCCCGCTGTCCCCTGATCTGAAGTTTACCTCACTCCTCAGATGGCCGAGAACAGCAATATGATCTTAACTACGCCGGCTAAAATCATACAAAAAACTCAGGTAGATTCTTCTTCAAATTCTACCAGAGAAGGAACAACACACTCCGGTGCTGTTATAAAATAACAAACTTTTGATTGAAGGTATAAAACTAAGTATAATCACCACAGTCCTCTCACACATCCTATCTATTAGTTGGGTGCAAGAGAATGACTGGGTGTGACGTAGAGGGGAGGAGCTATATAGCAGCTCTGCTGGGTGAATCCTCTTGCACTTCCTGTTGGGGAAGAGTTAATATCCCAGAAGTAATGATGACCCGTGGACTGACCACACTTAACAGGAGAAATTGGTATATCCCCATTTGTCTCTGAATACCTCCCAATTCAAGGGTGCCCAGGATTTGCTCCTGGATTTACATACAAGGTATTTGAGAGATGGAAAGTAAAAGGTCTGACCGCTATTAAACAATTAGTCACGTCCGAAATTACAATTAGACCATTTCTTGATATCAGACTAGAATTTAATCTATCACAAAATGACCACTATGCGTATTTACAAATTAAGCATTTTATTTCAGAGCTCAAACTTAAATTTGGTACAAACTGGGCGCATGCCCCTTTAAGGAGTTTAATCAACCAATATAAGAATGGGGCTACGTCAATCGCCCTATTATATCGCTTGATGATGGCCTCTAAACATGAGGCCCAATTAGAGAAAATAGTCGCTATCTGGAATAATAGCTTTCCAGAACTCAGGCCCCATCATATCCAAGTGAGTCTGAACTTACTCAACAAAACGGGCAATGCTCTAGCCTGGCGTGAAGCACATTTAAAAATGATTTATGCGACATATATCACTCCTGACAAATTGTCAAAATGGTATAGAAACATTAGTAGTTGCTGGAAGTGTCAGGCACAACAAGCAAACCTTCTGCACTGTATTTGGGCATGCCCCAAAATCCAGCAGTTTTGGATGAAAATTAAGTTCTGGTTGAATAGAAGCTTAAAAATAGAATTAAATTTAGAGTCTCAAATGGTTATCTTTTTAGTCAAATTTTCGCAGCAACTAAAAAATTATAAATTAATTAACACCTTAATGTTATTAGCTAGGAACTTGATTTTGCAAAATGGAAAGTATCCCACCCTCCCAAATTTATAAATTTTAAAAAAGAAGTGCTGAAACAATGTATGGTGGAACAATATGCGATTTCAAAGTCTAATGAGTCCCAGTAAAAAAGATTTCTGGACAAATGGAGCACAGTTATTCTGTCATTGCCACCGCTTGTACAACGGCAATTAATAAATCCTATTAGCCATTCGGCTTATATTCTTCAGCTTATCAATGCTGGCAACTACCCCGCATTCTGGGTTGACTAGGGGGAGAGGGGAGCTCTGGGATAGGGTTGATGGGAGGTGTAGGACTTTACCCCTTTTTTTTTGTTTTTGTTTTCCTGTTTCCTGTATATTGGTACGGTGATTGAACCATTAAGTGTTATTGTATTATATTTCCAACAACCATTTTGATTTTCTTCGCCCTGTAGTGTCTGGTAAAGCTTCCGGTGTGAAGCAAACGAAATAATAGAGAGGGTATCTTCGTTTTTTTTTTGTTTCTTGTTTTTTGTTTGTGAATTCAAGAGGATCCATCTTGATAAACGCTGTCTTAGCTACTGTGTTATTGGTAATAATTAAGGTATTTGTGTTATTTGTATTGTTATTTTTTATTCTATGCTATTATTTAATGTATGTTATTTATTGTCCTGCTATAAAAATCAATAAAAAAAAAAAAGAAATAAAAGAAAAAGAAATGGCCACTCCGATCCGCCCACCCAATACGTCACCCATTCTCTTATTTTCAATAGTCCAATAGAAAATTGCTCACCGATCAAAATCCTGTATCGCGCATTCATTGTTTCGCGCATGCGCAATGTCAGTGGGAACCAAGTATCCGGAACCAAAGTTTAGCTTTATTTTTTTACCGCTCTGAATTATCAGAAAGCGTTGCTATTGCTTACACGGAGGGACAGAAAACAGAGTTACTCTTTCTGTGTTTGCCGGGATAACAACTACAGACTTACGGTTTCGAGCTGAAAAACAATGCGTATGCGTTTTCGAGTAGGATGATGTCACTGGTTTGTCCGTGCACGAGTGTTATAGGGAAGGAGAAGCACTCGATAAGACAGGAGGAGAAGCTATTGGGAGGAGTTACACGGCCATGTTTAAATCATGGAATAAAAACTGCTTTTATGTAAAAGTTGGTAAGCACATAAACGAAAATACGAATGAAGGGTATCAATACAATTGTAAGCATGCGATCGTAACTATGGGCTAACATTGTTTTCAGTGTAGACTGTCCCTTTAAAGTGACAGTCAACACCAGAATGTTTGCTGTTTAGAAAGATAGATAATCCATTTATTACCCATTCCCCAGTTTTGTACAACCAACACAGTTATATTAAAGGACCAGTAAACACAGCAGATTTGCATAATCAACAAATGCAAGATAACAAGACAATACACTAGCATTTACTCTGAATTTCAAATGAGTAGTAGATTATTTTCTCACACATTTCAGTTATGTATATTTCCACTCCCCCTGTAACATGTGATAGCAATCAGCTAATCACAAATGCATATACCTATAGTCCGAGTTCTTGCACATGCTCAGTAGGAGCTGGTGACTCAAAAAAAGTGTAAATATAAAAGACTCTGACGAAGAAGCACTCCTGAAGCTTCGAAACGCGTAAGGAAATCTAAAGTGTGGCATTGCTTTTTTCCCTCACCCACCTGTTATCGTAACAGGTGTTTGTTGCGGACCTCGATTGCAGATTTCACAGGTTTATCAGGCCTAGTGCTGGCACCTCACGCTGCAAACCCAAGCTAAACTTTACAGTGCCAATGAGATCAGCACAGTAACTATAGCAAGTAGTATTCTGTGACACTATTATCCGCCTGAGACATATATCAGTATATAAATACTTTTTATAATACACACTTTATATTGTGTGTTTTTTGTGTGGTTTTTTATCTGCATTTTATGAATATACACCATGTTTTAATATATACATCTGTACACCATATTGGAACATATTTTAATATATACATCTGTACACCATATTGGAACATAAAGCAGCTACTATCACCATTAGTAGCTATTTTTTCTGCAAAGAAAAGACATTGGCAGTCATCCAGTGAACTATACAGCCAAAGGACTGGTTGGAAGTATACACTGAACATTGGATTAACAAACAGTTCCTAACTACTTATAAATTCCACAGTCACAAGAACCACACACCTACTTAAGGTGTTTTAAAAATATATTTACACATCTTCATCTTACCTCATATATTGATTGAGGTTGATACATGTGAGTGCAATTCCTACCATTGTATTGTTTGCAATAAATATATGTTTAAACAATATCACACTATGTACTCTTTCTTTTTCCTTGTCATATCTCTCTGAGCATGGTGAGAGCCAAGAACCAGACCAGACTGGACTACCATACTTCGGTGAGACACCAAGGCATCAATACCAAGAGCCTGGAAGTTTCATAGCTGAACAACACCATACACAAGCTCGCACAAAACAACGGAACCTCAGCTACATCCAAGTCAGAGGGGAGCCCACAACTGACCAGAAAGGAGTAACCAGACGTGCAAACATTACCTCATATGATTGAGGTACCCTCCAGTAAGGGGATATCAACTGTCTCTGTGTACCATTGCTATTACCATATAGTGATTAGTGAATACCATATGAACTGGACATATGAACTTATACTAAAAGTTTATACCTAAAGTCAATAATTCTATATAGGTTTCTATCGTTGTTTATGGTGAAGATTCACTTTTCTGAGTGATTCTTAATATACCTACACACCACTTGTATTAGTAGCGCTGAATTCCATCTGATTAAGTTCTCTTTTATTCTAAATATAAAAGACTGTGCACATTTTTTTTAATGGAAGTAAATTGGAAAGTTGATTAAAATTACATGCTGTATCTGAATCATGAAAATTCAATAAAACCTGAGTGTCCCTTTAATACATTTTTTACCTCTGTGATTACTTTGCATCTAAGCCTCTGCAGACTGCCCCCTTATTTCAGTTCATATGACAGACTTGCATTTTAGCCAATCAGTGCTCACTCCTCTGTAAATTCACGTGCGTGAGCTCAATGTTATCTATGTCAACCACATGAACTAATGCTCTCTAGCGGTGAAAAACTTTCAAAATGCTTTCAGATTAGAGGTTTAGCTTTCAACTACGAATACCAAGAGAACAAAGCAAAATTGGTGATAAATTGGAAAGTTGTTTAAAATTACTTGCCCTATTTGAATCATGAAAGATTTTTTTGGACTTGACTGTCCCTTTAAGATAATCTCACCAGACCAGAGAGCTTTAGAGAATGCTAAATGAGGATATAACTGTAACTCCAGTAATCTTTTATGAGGTGTTAGGTGTGTAAATATGTAATCAACATGGTATGGATAGAATGTAGGTGTGTACATGTGTGTGGTTTTGACAGTAACAGTATGTGTGTTAATATACATGATGATAATGTGTCAGCGAGCCCATGTATATAAGTGTATTACTCCGATGATATATGTCAGCTTCATAATAAACCCCTAGCCTTGGCTCACCAAGATTACTGGATAAATTGAAGAAGGAGGTAATATGTGGTCCCGCAATAGTCCACCATCACAACGCATAGGGATAAAATTAATACATTCATCATGAACCTAAAAAGAAAAAAAAGATGTTTGCAGAGGAACGTCTCATCTAAATATTAATTTGCCAAACATTATTTTGCTTCTTCTTTGTATGACTAATATACAACGTGAAACATTTATAAATATTCTAGTTTGGCTTCTCACAACCCTCTGTGCAGTGAATTCTATGGCATCGAGGCTATCACTAAAAAGGACAGAGAAGCATCCAATTCATGCAATTAAGTACCGTGCTAGACTGTGCTGAAGTAGACATGCCTACCTCCCTGTTTAATTCTCATTTGTCCTCTTTAACCATTTCCCCTCCACTGACCCACCTCCACAAGACATAAAGGTATAGTAAACTTATGGCTGTATTGATTATAAGCTAGTTTAGTGAAGCAGCTATTTACCAACGTCGAGGAGCTTCAGAACCATGTTGTTCTCTACATTTGTATCATTAAGCTTAAAGGGGTAATGTATTATAAAAAATGTACCCCTTTAATGTGTTCCTAATGATACATTGCACCTTTGCACTTAATTTTGCCATTAGACACAGCAGCCTTTTGCTCTTGTACCCCCGCCTATATTAAAAATTCCAATACTTCCAATAATAAAGTAGAGAATGTATGCAAACATAACCAGCAGAATAAATTAGGTAGAAATACAATAAAGAAGCCTTTGAGTGTATACAAATAAGATAAGAAGGTCTGTTCAACCTGCAAGTTCAGCCCATTTTAATGGGTTGTGGTTTCAAAGACCAAATCCAGCTATTTCATAAACAAATATACCATACATTTTACACTATGGTACTGGTATAATAAGTAATTAGAAACACATTAATGGAAAAACAATTTGACAGTACAATATCCCTTTAAGTTTGTTTTTTTAAACAAAGAATAACCCTAACCATATTATCAATTGTCCTCACCTTCGTGTGACACCAGACACAACAATGACCTGTAAGGCTCTGGAAGCTTCTTATTTTTTTCTGACATTTGTCACACTTGTTGGCCTCACAGCCGCCCCTCACCCAAACATGCGTCTGTCCCTGAGATGCAGGAAACACAAAAAAATAATATTATGGCGTTAGATATACAGAGATATTTAAAGAAAACAACAACTGAAATTCCAGAAAAAAAGTAACAAAGACAGATAACAATGAAACAATGAATGAATGATATTAGAGACAGAAAACAATGTTACTACATAATCAGGAAATAATTATTCATCACTATATTAACACATTCATATGCTGTAGTATTTAAAGGGACAGTAAAATCAAAAATAAAAACTTTCATGATTTAGATAGAACATGTAATTTTAAACAACTTTCCAATTTACTTGTATTAATTTTGCAGTGTTTTGTAACAATGTTTGTAGCAGATTTATATATTGTTGCAAAACATTGCTGCCATAGAGAACTAATGACACATGCACAATTCTAAGCTCCTATGAAAATACATAGATTTACATTTCAACTAAGCATACCAAGAGAACAAAGCAAATTTGCTAACAACCGTAAATTGAAAAGATGTTTAAAATTCCATGTTCTACCTAAATCCTGAAAGTTTATTTTTGAATTTACTGTCCCTTTAATACGGCTCAAATGTGGTACGTTTATAGTACATGCTAATATTATTTTGATCTTTCCATGTACCACAAAGAGCTTCAGAAATGCTTTTAATGCCCATACACAATATGAGAGTAAAAAAATGGACTCTGTAACTTACACTGGCGTCTTTGCGAGATTTGGCATAAGTGCTAATACAGGAAGCCGGAGCTTTGCGGGCACAGCGTTCATGCACAGTAAACTTACAAACTGCAGTGGGAAACAGAAAGGTTTTACATAACTACGTGCTTTAGTATGGAATCAATTACTATACAATGTAGAAGTACATAATGTGAATCCGCAGGCTTCATTAGTAGGAAATGTTTCTATAATGTATTGTTTACAGGTCACGTACTATCAGGTTACATTTAATATAATTTAAACAAGAATAGTCATGTTTACTGTACAGCGGTTCATGTCAGTCTGTGAAAGGGAATATTTTAAACACAAAACACCTATAGATATCTAACTAGGAACTTTCAGGGTAAGCTAAAATTGAAGTAAAAAAAAACCCCATAGCAAAACTGCTTCCAGTATGTAGGGATGGGCGAATGTTTTGAAACTTTCGAAAAATTAAACAAATTTTAACACATTTGTTTGTTCATTTCAAATGTTTGTACAAGAATTCTAACATTTGTTTAATCTAATAGCATTTCTAATGCTATCTTTAAATTAGATTTTTTCTCATTTAAATATTGCATGATTCAAATCGAATTATGCAATATTTGAATTAGAAAAAAATGTAATCAATATAATTGTAATAGTATTTCTAATGTTCTCTTGTAATGTGATAGAAAAACTCTAATTGGTATATTTGTATCTATTATGTATCAATTTACTAAATTCCCAACTACATGGACTATTGAACTTCTGAATAGTATTTTTTTAAATCAAATGTTCCATTGGACATTTTGAATGTAGATTTTCGATCTAATTATGAACATTCAAAAATGAAAGTAACTTTCAAAAAGTGGAAATAACTTTTGATTACCAAATTTTAATGGATTTTCGTTCTTATCAACATTCATTTGTCCAAAACAAATGTCCACAGGACTATTCGTTCTACCAAGCGGATTGCACTTTCATCACATTCGCCCATCCCTACCAGTATGCCTTTAATGCAACTCAATGAGATGAATGCAGGATTCTGTTAATACAGCTTACATAATACTTATTGCCTATTACATGCAGCTTCTTTAAACCACAAGCCCACCTCAAACCTCAAAGCAGACCCATGACCCACCAGCCCATATATAAGCCACATGCTCACTTTAGAAATTAAATCAAAGGCCCTGCCCTTTCAGTCCCAACAGTCGAAGTGAGGGATGTGAAATCCAGATGAAGGGAGAAGAGAAGTACAGCTTTGGAGATGTTGTCATTTATTTAAAGGGAAACTGAACACAAATTTTTTATTTTGTGATTCAGATAGAGCATGAAATTTTAAGCAACTTTCTAATTTACTCCTATTTTCTTCATTCTCTTGCTATCTTTATTTGAAACGCAAGAATGTAAGTTTAGATGCCGACCCATTTTTGGTGAACAACCTGGGTTGTTCTTGCTGATTGGTGGATAAATTGATCCACCATTAAAAAAGTGCTGTTCAGAGTTCTGAACCAAAAACAAAAACCTTAGATGCCTTCTTTTTCAAATAAAGATAGCAAGAGAACGAAGAAAAATTGATAATAGGAGTAAATTAGAAAGTTGCTTAAAATTTCATGCTCTATCTGAATCATGAAAGAAAAAATTGGGTTCAGTGTCCCTTTAATGAGAAGACACTCAGGATGATATACTAAGATAGATAGATAGATAGAAAGATAGAGAATGTAATGTGAGGTGGAATGCTATATGTGTGTATGCAAGCCTTTCAATAGGTTTTGAGGTACAATGGAATAGATAGATAAGTCTGCAGTTGGAGGAGAAACTGGGTCAAGTTAATGATAAGTGTTGTCTAAGAGATGATGGAATTGTGCCTGCTTTAAGAGAAAGATTGAATACATGTGCAATGGTTTTATATAAGAATAGATGAAAGGGAGGGTACCAGTTGTGTGGGAATAGCATCAATGGAACATGTAATAAGATGGATAAGAGGGAAGATAACTCATCCTCTGTAGCAATCACGCTTTATTCACATAAGTCCTGTTCTGGGTACCATCCAGTAAGTTAGTAAGTGTGTATTTATTTCACTACACAGACACTGGGTCCCATCCTAGACAAATATCTGCTACTAGCTCAGTAACATCTCCAAAGAAGAGTTTGTATTTGTTGGTGAATGTTGGCTCTCAGTGCTGGACTGTCATTGGGCAGGGTCAGACGGATATGCTACAGGATTGTTTTTCTCTGTGAAGGGGCATAGTGTGCTAAAGGAGTATGCACCCTGAGTGGCACCCTAAAATGAACAGGCACAGAAGTTTTTCTAGCTTTTGTTCTGTCTCAGCTGAGTGCATCTCTCTCTCTTTTTATATTTATGCAAATTGCTCTTGGCTCTCCCTAAGAGTAAAAGGGGAAACCAGACGTGGACTCCTTGCACACATGCCCTTAGAGAGATGCTACTGCACCTCACTGACGAGGCCCACAGAAGGCCGTAACGATCATCTGGGTTTGTTGTTTCTCCCGTTCAGAGAAGAATTGCCTGGTATTTCGGTGCTGGACTGTCATTGGGCAGGGTCAGACTGATATGCTACAGGATATTTTTTCTCTCTGAAGGGGCATAGTGTGCTAAAAGAGTATGCACCCTGAGTGGCACCCTAAAATGAACAGGCACGGAAGGGTTTTTTTTAGCTTTTGTTCTGTCTCAGCTGAGTGCATCTCTCTCTCTTTTTATATTTAGCCATATAAAGAGATAATGTTTCAGCATATGCAGATGCACTGTCAGTATGGATTTACAAGAGATTATCATCTATACAAATAAATAAAATCAACTTGTGTCTCCATGTCTTATCAATATATTAAAAAACAATAACAATACAATTATATATATTATTTTATTTTTAAAATCAATATTTACACTCATAGTATAGATGATAACCTTTTGTAAATCTATACTGCCAGTGCATCGGCATATGCTGAAACATTATCTTTTTATACGGCTATAATTATCATCAAGCCCAGTGTAACTCCCCCATTGGGCTAATGCTATTTCATCTAAAGTAATTGGAATGCGCATTGGCGTTAAAGACGGTCCAGGAATTTTATATAAGTAAGCTCAAAGTGATAGAGCAACTGCTTTAAATAAAGTCACACATTCTTTATTAAAATGGTTAAAAGAACATAACAATTCAATTTAAACTCATAACTCATACACCAAAATGTGAGTGTTCTCGTTGTTTTGTTTTTTCCTATAATCCTTTTACTGTCAAGTTATGCAATAAGGCACCTCTTTTTTATTTTTAGACCAAGAAGAGTCCGGACTGGACTCCTTGAAGAGGAGATGACACAAGCAACATGTTGGACTTTCATATTTTTGTGGTGATAATTTGTTTAACCAATAACACGTTGATCATTTACTCATAGTACCTGTGAGTTAAAGGGACATGAAACCCAAACAATTTATTTCATGATTCAGATAGAGAATACAATTTTAAACAACTTTTTAATTTACTTCTATTATCTAATTTGTTTTATTCACTTGGTATCATTTTTTGAAAGAGCAGCAATGCACTAATGGTTTCTAACTGAACACATGGATGAGCCAATCACAATCGGCATATATATATACAGCCACCAATCAACAGCTAGAACCTAGGTTCTCTGCTGCTCCTGAACTTGCCTAGATAAACCTTTCAGCAAAGGATAACAAGAGAAGGAAGCAAATTAAATAATAGAAGTAAATTGGAAAGTTGTTTAAAAAGGTATTCTCTATCTGAATCATGAAATAAACAATTTTGTTTTCATGTCCCTTTATGGAACTCCAATTTTAATTAACTTAATATTTTTCACAATTTATTTATGTGTTTTTAGTTAATTAAACCCCCTGGGAATCATTACTGAGAGGAAGTGATTTATTGACTTAATAAATACATGTAAAAGTACACTTACAATTATATAAACATTAGCTGATAAAATAAAATCATTTAATAAAAAGATATATGGGAAGGCAGTTCGATCGGTAGTGGGAGCGGAGAGCAGACAGTAGGGAGCTCGAAGGCAGCAGCCCCACCGCCGGCCTGAGTTACCATCAACACCCGGGAAGTTAAGCGAGCCACCGCCGGCCCGAGTCACCACCTCTGAAGGAACACCAAATTTAACAACCAACATAATGAGCAGCGAGGTCGAAACATAGCCGCTGCAACAGCAGCCAGCCGCCTTGGAGAGTAAACCAGACCCAGAACAGGCGGCTACCGTGGGGGAGAAGAAAGTCATCGCAACCAAGGTTTTGGGCACAATTAAATGGTTTAACGTACGCAATGGATATGGACTTATTAACAGGAATGACACCAAGGAAGATGTGTTTGTACATCAGACTGCCATTAAGAAGAACAACCCTAGAAAAATCCCTATACGGGCGAAACACGTCAGGGGGTTATAGAGCTCTGGGGTGCTCTATTATTTTTTTAAAAACTTTAACCAGAACCGTTGGCCTGCACAGGCGGGCATATAGTATAAATATCTATTTACATAGAGCTTAACTACGTTAACTAACTAGCTGGTATTACTATACAGTGATTATACTGCTGATCTCCTTAATAGTGACGCTCTCAGCGGCAATACAAAGACCGCATCTAGCGGCAACTATAATACTCACAGCTACACTCTTATGATTTAGATACACTACTGAGCTAACTATAAGGAGAGATCCATTTAAATTACCAACAGTATCATAGTGACCACACTCTCTTAACATTAGTAGTAGAGTTACCAGTTAGCGCTATTTGTTGGGGATTTAAACTTCGGTATTTATATCTCTATACAATTACTATATATACCGGATATATTCTGGTACCATAACAAACCACCCAAGTGAATTACACAATTTAATTCAAACCGGCAAATATTCATTATTACAACAGCTCATTATATATTGAGCAGCTTGCCGGCCTAACACTCAGTAACCGTTTGATTACAAAAAGATTGATATAATATGACAATCTAACTTAGAAAAATATTATTGAGCCACTTATTGGCACACCTTTTCTTTAAGTATTATTTTGATTTAGCGGTTATATATTAGAGTGTCTAGTGACAACAGTATTAACAGTCAGCTACATCTAGTGGGAATTTTTATTAACTTTGTATAACAGACAATGTATACCGGATACACTCCAGTACTATAATAGACCTTCCAGGACACTATAGCATTCATATTCAAACTAGCAAATATTTATTACCTAACCAGTTTATGACTCAATAAACAGCGTGCTAGCCTGAACCTAAGAACCGGACAATACACCGGTAAATAAATACAAAAAGTTGTTAATAAACCTGAAGCAGATAAGTCTCACTTTGGCAGCCATAAACCGATAACATTGAGCCACAGCTCTAGTATTTACAGGGCACTACCAGTGTGCATATACCAGTAACATTGGAATAACAAAGAGTGAAAATTAGCACTCTCGCAAACTGGAGAATTACTATCTGCCAGAGTCACAAGAAATCTAATTATAACAATATCCTAATATCTAACATTATAACCCAACTCAGCTGGGTTTCACAGTATAAACACGAATAACAATTCACACTGACACTAATTAAAGATCTCTTTGGTTTATGCTTGTTCTAATAACCCAATATTATAACTGCTTGAATACCCTTGATACTTCAACATCATGTTATATAACAAGAGAGTATGATCTAACATAACATTATGAGCTTTGATCTATGTTATACTCACATAAAATTATAATAAAGTTCAGATACCTATACTCTAATATTCTATCTCTATGCAGCTGGGTTTGACAACACAAGCA